>NC_044048.1:24822421-24927421 GCF_902167405.1 Gadus morhua
AGTGAACGGACCAGAGTATTTCGCCCCAAATGGCGAGCCCAGAGTGGGTTGTAGCGGCGCAGGTTTAATGGACACATTTGGTTTACCTGCCAGTTGACAAGCATAACCAGTTTTAACGTACCCCGCTACATATCTTTTAATACGTGGCCAATAGAAATGCTGTAACACACGATTGTAGGTCTTTCTCACCCCAAAAAGTCCAGACGCATCCCCTTGCGCAGTTTTCAACCCTACATCACGGTACTCTACAGGCATCACCACCTGCAACACCTGATCTGCCCCACCCGTGTCTTCCTGAGGTGACCACATGCACACCAATAACCCATCCTTGATCGAATACCCATGCTCGGCTTGATCAGTGGCAAATGCAAAATACTTCTCAAGACTTGGACCATTCTTCTGTGCGCCAATTATCTCACTGTCAACTCTCACGGCCAATGGTGGTAACTCTGGGACAAACACTTTACCTGCAGATGCTGCAGTTACTGATTCCACCACCGGAAAATGACATGACTTCTCAGGCCATACGCAATCCCCCCCCAAATTATTTCCAATAATCAGGTCAACATCATCTACAGGCAGAGTCGGACGTACAGCGATAATCACTTCGCCATTCACAAATCCAGAATGTAACTTAATTTTGTGCAATGGCACTGGAAACGGATGAAGGCCAATTCCCCGAATCAGAACACAGCTCCCAGTGTCCGATAAAGAGGAGAAAGGCAAAGACGATTGACATATAAAACTCTCAGATGATCCTGTGTCACGCAGTATTTTTACTGGCACTATACGATCATCTCCCATCATTGACACAAACCCCTCTGTAATGAAAGGAGCATAGTTAGACACGGTTGTTCCTTTAGGTTCATCATCCAAATGCGCAGCAGGAATCGAAGCCACACAGCCGACGTCCTTGACTTCCCTATTCATTTCTGTAAACCTACTCTTTCTGCGAGCAAGCAAAGCTGGACAATCAATTTTCCAATGGCCCAATTGCCAACAATAATTACATTTATTGTCTTCTTCACTTTTGCTAAGAGGCACAGAAACCAACCTTCCAGGAGGACCCACATTTCCACGAACCACCTGCGCATCAACGTTGCGGTGATCTTTGCGGTGGTCGCGGTCATCTCTGCGATTGTCATACCGTTGCGAGTAGTCTCGTACATAGGCTAAGTGATTCTTGTGAGTCAACACATAGCCATCAGCGAGGACAGCAGCCTCGGCTGCGGTCTTCACGTTATGCTCGTTAAGATATGTAACAATGCGTTCTGGCACTACGTTTTTGAACTGTTCCAGCATCACTAAATTACGCAAGCCATCGAATTCAACAACACCCTCTGCAGTGAGCCAGCGATTGAAAAGACTTGCGAGCTCCCTGGCTACCTCCGAATGAGTTTGCCTTTCGAATTTTCGTAAATTGCGAAAACGCTGTCTGTATGCTTCTGGAACAAGTTCATAGCACTTCAGCACAGCCTCTTTTACTTTATCATAACTTCTCCTTTCTTCAAAAGTCAAAGCCACAAACGCTTCTTGTGCGCGGCCAATTAGAACAGTCTGTAACAGCAGAGTTTTATCCTCGCTACTCCAATCTTGATTTTTAGCAACATTTTCAAATAGTGAAAAGAAGACATCGGGATCACGCTCATTGAACTTTGGAAGGAACTTAATCATACTTCCCAAGCCTGAACGCTGGCCGGCACTGCCTCTACCCTCAGCTTCCAACTTAAGCCTGGTGCGCTCAAGCTCTCGAGCTTGTTCTTGTTCATGCTCGGTATGCTTAAGCCGCTCCATCTCAAGCAATCGATCTTTCTCTCTTTCGAAAGCCTCGATCCTCTTCTGCTCCAACTCCTGCACCACCACCCATTTCTTATGTTCTAACTGCATTTGCAAAAGTTCTTTTTGCTCATCAAACGTTAGTTGACTCATGTTGGACAACGGTTGGTCAGGCACCGTCAATGACGTTAGCTCTACAGGTGTAACCCCAGACAACACCTGTTTCTCCTTTAAACGCTCCCGAAGGAAATCCACTAACTGATCTTTATTAGCCCTCTTTGGAATGGTCACCTCAATCACATAATAATCTGCTATACAAAACAACTGCTCTTTTGTCAACGCTACCAATAAATTCTCTGATGGAGCAGCCAAAAAGTCATCATATCCACTCATTATACAAGCCCACAAATGATACAATCACATGACCAATGTACACAATCCAAAAGCCGAACTAACCATCGGTCTTCCACTAATTATCCAATAATCTAACCACATAGCCCAAACAAAAGAAAAACTATGATGCAAAGTGAAATCAAATCACGCAGAAGAGCAGACCAATCGGAGCCCTCCCCCTAAACATCTACCCTCACTAACCTATCTTCGCACTGAGTCCAAGGACCAGGATGATTACATCATTTCCTCACCAAACGCTGCTGAAGCCCGTACCGTCCCGACAAAGCCAATGCGGTCGGTTCTCCACAGCGGTGCCCTGGCCCAGAAACAGTGACACGGCAGCCTATAAACCCAGCGCGGAAGCGCTCTAGAATGGGGACGACAATGGCTCCAAATGACTGGTCGCTCCACTACGAGAAAAGCATTCCCCCTTTCAAAAAACAAACAAAAACAATATGTGGCTAAATGAAAGCTCCCCAATTTTCCTCAAAACCAAGCTTTACCAAAGGATAACCAGCGATGATCTCCCCAAATCAAACAATCGGCGTTCAGAAGCCGGTAGACCCAAACTACGCCTACCCCGACTTCATTCACAAAACTTAAACGCCGATCACGTGACTACACCGCACTCAGCTGTTGAGTGGGAATTAGAGTAAACCTACAAAATTTCCACCAAATTCAGGGTTACAATACGGCCGGACGAGCCCCCATTATCTTTGGGGCGTGACAACATACACAAACAGAAACACATGACACTTGAACAAAAGCACTTTAATGAATGTTGCTAATTGTTTCTACCAACAATACATTACACCAATACACACGCACGCACGCACGTATAATTTGTGAATTATTTTTGGAATCATTGATGCAGCAATGTATGACAGTCGATTATGACACAATCTAAAGCACTTTGTTACCTACCTGTATCCTATTTTAATGCCATAATTAATCATGGTTAAATGTCAGTGTATAAAAAGCTATGTGTGATTAATTGGTAAGGCGTTGACTGGATACCGGGCATCGTTGACGTACGGTGCGTGCTATGATGTTAACACCGCAAAGGGTTGGGTTGTGTGTGGAGGGGGGAACTCGTGGCTCTAGTGGAAACCATGGAAACAGTGTCGCGTCTGGGTTAGTGTGTTGAACACCGGAGGAGGACTGTACTTTATATGGAGCGGGACTAATGGTCTCAGAGATATTCTTATCTTCATGCCTCATTGGGTATTGTGGGAGGTGTGTATGTATGTAGTTTGTACATTGTGTGTGTGAGTGTGGCCTTGGTTACAGTGTGTGTGTGTGCGTGCGTGTGTGTTCTCATGTGTAGATGCTTGAGCTTTCGTGTGCATATGTAATTACTACGTGTGTGCGTGTGCATGTGTTTGTGTGTAGTCCAGGAACAAGGCTCTTTCTAGGTCTTGGTTCACTATAAGCCGTGAATACACGTGTTTGTGTGTTTGTGTGTGTGTGTGTGTGTGTGTGTGTGTGCATTGAACGTTCCGCTCTCCGTCTCCAGGGAGAACCTCCTGGCCCGACAGACCCTGGAGCAGAACATTGGTCTCACGGGTGCCACCGACCTGGACGTGGCCATGTTCCACCGAGACGGAGGTACACGGCCGCACACACGTACGGACCCACGCACGCATGCACGCGCACCCGCACACACACACGCACATACACACAGATACGCACACATGTACGGACCAAAGCCCGCATGCACGCGCACCCACGCACACACACATGCACAGACACGCACACACGTACGGACACACGCACACATGCACGTGCACCCACACACACATGCACGTACACACCGATACCCACACACGTACGGACCCACGCACGCATGCACACAGACCCACATAAATGCACACGCATGCACACACACACACACACACACACACACACACACACACACACACACACACACACACACACACACACACACACACACACACACACACACACACACACACACACACACACACACAGACTCACACAAACACAAACACACGCACACTCACTCACCCAGGGACTCACGTGCACACTTTGAAAGAGCAACCAACGTCAAGGCTTATAAATCACATACACATCTGGGATCCCTTCAGAGCTGTATCCATGGTAACCTGTCACATACACACCATGATTATAACGAACGGAAACATCAAATATTGACCTTTATTGTCTATCACATCCCCCCATTCCTCTCCCTCTTTGACTCTCGCTATGACTCTCCGTCTCTCTTCGCTTGCTTTCTGGCTCTCTCTATATCTCTACCTCTGTCCTTGTCTCTAAATCTCTCTATTGCTTTATCTCTCCCACTCTGTCCCTATATATTTTCCCTCCATCTCTATATCTCTCTCCCTCTGTCCCTATATCACTCTCTCTCTCTATCTCTTTCCTTGTGTTGTTGTATCTCTCTCTCTCTCTCTCTCTCGCTCTCTCTCTCTCTACCTGTGTCTGTCCCTCTACCCTTATGACTCTCACTCACTCTTTTGCACTCTCTCTCTCTCGCTCTCTCACTCTCTCTCTCTCTCTCTCTCTCCTCCCCCCAGGTGAGGACTCTGACTCAGACTCTGACCTCTCCCTTGACGAGGAGCGTAGTCTCTCCATCCCGTCGTCCGAGAGTGAGGACAACGTGCGTCTCCGCGGACGCATTCAGCGTCGCTTCAAACGCTCCAATCACAGAGAGCGACTGCTCACAGAGCCCGCCCAGAACGGCACCAAAGGTAGGCTGTGCGAACAGGGACACACTGTCAGACCTACACACACACACATACACACTAAAGCACACCCACACACACAAACATAGATACAGACAAAGACACTCATGCCCGCATGCGTGCACACACGCACACACACACTACTTTGTTCAGGCAGACAGCTGATGAGCTGTCTGCTAAAGGAGGTTACAACCCCTTAACACACTGCTTTACCACTGTCTATCAAAGTTCATGGAGCGCACTTGCATACACACGCATACAGGTACACACACACACACACACACACACACACACACACACACACACACACACACACACACACACACACACACACACTCTGTTCAAGCAGATGGCTGATGAGATGTCTGCTAAAGGAGGTTACAACCCCTAAACACACTGCTTTACCACTGTCTATCAAAGTTCATGGAGCGCACACACACACACACAAACACACGCATACAAACACACGCTAACACACCTACTGATAGCAATCAATATATCCCATCCACTATGCATGAGGAGGATGTCATGCATAATAAATGCCAAAGTGCACTACAGTGTGACCTTTGTAGTGTGAACGTGTCAGGCATATGTCGCGCTGTGCACTGCTCCCAAACCGCTCGCACCCTCACACACACACACACACCAGGTCACTGCGTGACCACCAGAGCCATCTGGACGGGGTCAGAGGGCACGGCGTTCTCGGAGAGATCCATGCACTCGGGCGGAATGAAGATGACCATCTCCGGGAGCGCTCAGAGCGGTCCGCTGGGCAGAACCCTTTAGCCCGGCCGTCCTTTAATGGACCTGTGTTTTTACCGCTAGCCAACCCAGTGGGCTGTACCACACACTGATAGGCTGATCTAGCCGTCCTTCATCCAGTGGGTGGACCCTCCCACGTGTGATGTCACGATAGAGTAGGTTTTGTAATGGCTTGTAATGGCCATTCAATATCAAAGCCGGTGGTGCAAAAAGGGGGCCTTTTTTATAGGTTCTGCAACCCAAAGTGGGTGTTGATGGGTGGTGGTATTTGGCTGAACCGTGGTGATGGTGATTCAAAATGTAATCGCTACAGAAAGATCTGTTATGCCTACATCATCCACCTAATGTGGTGGCAGAAAAAAAAGGATGTAGACTATAGCCATGCCCAATTTACAGCTTCAGTGGCAGGTTGATAACTGGACCGGTTCCTAAATACCTCCCACAATGCACTGGGGCGCTGTGTTGCACTGAACGTTTGTGCTTAGTTACGTGAAAGGGGTTGGATGGGAATTGTTCGAATACCAGGACAGAACTACTAAATCATGACCAACACTGACACCTTTATTTAGTTACATTATTTAGTTATCATTTAGTTTATAATTAAGATGAGTTTAGATGCTTGAAAAGTCTAGAAAAGCGATACAGTTCCAGCAGGGAACCGGGGACAACTCCCATCACTGGGACTGCAACTCCCACAAGCAAATTAGCCCCAGCTGTTGAAAAATCATTTCTGGCTTGACGACTGCGGAGCTGGCTTTATAACGCAGGTGCTTACTCAGCCTATAAAACAATGCCCCGGTGATTTAGAGAGCCCTAAGCATACACTCAGCCCAGTCATTTACCAATGATTAAAAGGGTATCTTAGGGAATGTTAAAAGGAATGTCTCATTCCATCTACAACTGCAGCAAGCTGTTTAAAAGGCATTTTACTCTACCGTAATCACTGTGCAATTGATTCGGAGATTAAGTCAACCGTGTTTATAACTGCATGCTAATAATCATTTCATTTTCATGTCTTTATGTCTATCTACAGTCTGTGGTTTATCTTTCTCCTCTACTCCCTCTACTTCTTCACCAACATGCTATCCAAACTGCTTTTGAAGTAGTCCATCCTTCATGTTGCTTTCTTTTTCCAAACTAGACAGTAAAAAAACACACTGGGGAATTTCCTCAAGGGGTTAACATAACATATCTGTGGCCTTCCTGCTAAGACATCTAAAATGTAACTGAAGTCTGTGAGTGTGTGTGTGTGTGTGTGTGTGTGTGGATGCCTGCTGTGAATCTGCTTTGCCAGCGCTAAGTAGAAAGCATTTGTTCTTTAGTGCAATATGGAAACACAACTCGCGTCCCCGGAGGTGATGTCAGCGTGTGAGCCCGGCTCATTAAATGTAGATTCACAACACGTTCACAACAAAGAGGACAAGTTAGGATTGGAAAAGATAGAAAGTAGTACTAAATACAGGACATTTCCCATCTAGGATTAATATTTATTCATGGTATCCGTATTCATGGTATCCGTATTCATCGTATCATAAGAAGAACATAATCCAGAATATGCATCACACTGCATTTATTAGTATTCATGAAGATAAGCGTTATTCTTTTATTGCTTTGATTACTACTTTCACATAATGTGTGAATGAGTTGCTGGCTCATTGTTGGATACTTTTTCCAGTATGTTAGTTGACTGTGATTACTAGTCTGTAAATTCCCTAGTTGATCCTTGCCTTGTCTCACAGATCTCATTGTCCGAAAGGACTTGTGATGTGTGACAATGAATGTGTGTTATACCCTGCATTTGATAAATATCATGACAAAACATTTACACACTAATCAATTGTGTTGTAGTAAATGCTCAAAGGCCACACATTCATCCCAGATTTACTGAATAATCAATGGCCTTCGTTCCTTGTGATTGACAGACCTGGACGGCAACGACCTGCTGTCCTATTGGCCCGCCCTGGAGGAGAGCGACAACCGCAGCCTGCAGAAGTGGGGCTCGGAGCGCCCTCTGGGGGCCGACTACAGTAAGGACGCCGCCAACAACAACCAGCCCGACGCCTCGCTCACTAGCGGGGACGAGAGCGGCCTCACGCAGCCAGGCAGGCACCGCAAGGGTAAGTCACTCACACACACGGGCTCAAAGTAAACGTACACCGTCGTCAGAGTTAAAAGACACTTTCTTGAAATGTCGTTTTCTGGTCTGATTTAACGCATAAATTTTTTCGCTCATCTTTTCGCATCCCATCCTTTTCCTCCTCTCTCTCTCTCTCACTCACTGTCTCACTCTCACTCTCACTCTATCTCACTCTCTCACTCTCACTCTCACACTCTCACTCTCACTCTCACTCTATCTCAATCACTCACTCTCTCACTCTCACTCACTCACTCACTCACTCACTCACTCACTCACTCACTCACTCACTCACTCTCACTCTATCTCACTCTATCTCAATCACTCACTCACTCACTAACTCTGACTATCCTGTTCCTCGCTCCACTCGCGTCACATGATCGGATTTCTTCTTCCTCCCCCCTCCCTCCAGGTATCCTGAAGAACCGTGTGGGCTGCCCCCCAGCCCTGCAGGGCCGCGGCCCCAGCGAGCTCAACTGGTACCGGACCTCCACGCTGGGCCACCGCGGCGTGCCGGCCGCCTCCTACGGCCGCATGTACTCCCACGCCACGGGCTCGGCCGGCGGCGGTGGCGGCGGCGGGGGCGGCGGCTCCCTCTCGCAGCCCGCCTCGCGCTACTCGTCCCGGGAGCACCTGGACTCCCTGGCCCGCCGCCAGCTGACCCGGGACCCGCTGGGCCGGCCCACGGTGGGCGGGTCGCGGGACCGCCTGGACTCCCGCGGCTCCCGGGACAACCTGGACTTGCTGCCCCGGCGGAGGGAGCTGGGCCCGGGCGGCGGCGGCGGAGCGGGGCCGGACCACCAGCGGGTGTCGTCCTCCAGGGAGAACCTGGCGGGGTCCCGGGACCGGCTGGACTACCCGCCCCACGCGGGCAGCGCCCACGCCTCGCGGGAGGACCTGAGCGGGGGCGGCGGGGAGGGCTACCTGGGGGGGTCCCGCTCGCAGCTCAACACGCTGACCCGGCGGCAGGCCACGTCCCGGGAGCACCTGGCGGCGGGCGGGGGGGCGCTGGTCAGCAGCCGGTCCCGGGAGCAGCTGGAGACCAACGGAGGAGGAGGAGGAGGGGGGGGGGGAGGGGGGTCCCAGGCCCAGCCCTGCCGGGAGTGGCTCCGCACGCTGCCCCCCCGCCAGCCCTCACACCCGGACCAGCCCCCCGCGTCGCCGCCCCCCCCCATCTCGGAGGAGCCCCAGCAGGAGCAGCCCTCCGCCCCGGGGGCCCCCCGCGGCCGGGCCCCCCCCCCCTCGTGTAGGTACCCGGGCGCGCCCCCCCTGACCCGCCCGCCCTCCAGCGAGCACCTGGACATCCTGTCCTCCATCCTGGCCTCCTTCAGCTCCAACGTCTTGGCTCCTCCCCCCGGGGCCAATGGCTCCGCCCACGGCCCCTCCCCCTCCCCGCCCCGCTCCCTCACCTCCCAGAGCATCTCTGAGGTCTCCCCCGACTCAGAGTAAGTGACCCCCCTCCCCCCCGACTCCCCTGTCTGTCCCTCACTGCTAACCCCGCCCCCCTTCTAGCTAACCACGCCCTCTGCTAGCTTACCCCACCCCCTGCTCGATAACCCCACCCCCTCACTTCCTCTCAGCACAGTTCTGATTGGTTGTCATGTGTAGTTTCTTGTCATCCCTTACTTCCTCCTCCCTACCTCCTCCTTCCTTCCATCATCCCGCCCCCCAAGTTTGACCTACTGTTCATCTTCTTCTCTTATTTATTTAACTAATATTCTTTAACAATATTCCTGTATCAAATACGTTTTTTGGAATAGGAATAACAGCAGACTAGCTAACTACTGTGGAGAGGGAGACTTTGTGAGGGCTAAAACTAAAACCTTTTACAGCGCACGTTTTAACAACTGCATCTCCCTTTGTCTACAGAGCCAACAGAAGCGAAGGCCAGTCCTGATGACCGCCTCCAAATCCCATGATGCAGTGTGCCTGAGTCACCAGGGCTAGGGTCAAAGATGACGGATCGACTCTGGGTTACCGGAGCTCTGACTTCCGATGGGGTCAAGGGTGACAGAATGATTTGCGGGAACATACAATGTCAAAAAAAATCAGCGTCTCTAAGGCTTTCGGTTTGGTTTATCGTTTTTTTCAAAAGGATGCAACTATGATGGGCTGATTGTATAGATTGAGTTTTGGGGTTTTTTCGTCACAAATTCCTTGCAAGGGTTGAGTCTTACTGATGAACATGGTGCCATGTTGCCATGGTGACCGCCTCTTCTACCTTAAGAGTGTGTCTGAGTGGATTTTGACGGAAGAAAAAAAAACAACAGACTGATCTCCAAAACATACGCCCCGAAACATGGAAATAAGAAAGAAGGGGCAAAGAAGAGGGGTAAAACTGTACATAACATTTTTATACATTTTGTATTTTTTTCATTGGAGATTAAGGAAAAGAGGAAAACTACTTGTGATGTTTTTTGAAGATTTATGTCCATGAGTGGATGTATGTGTGGCGACTGGATGAAGAAGAATATCATTTATTGTTGAAAATAGAAATTCACAAACCCAACCCCACCCCAACCACCCCAACCCGCCACACACCCACCACCACCAATAGTTTTATTAATTTCCCGTTTGCTCTCTTTCCCCGATCATTACCTTTGTGTATAAAACGTAGGAACAGGGGGCCGGCGACTGTGATTGAATGAGATTAACAGGAAGTGATTTGAAAGAAGTGATTGTAGATACAGAGAGGAATTCTAAAAAAAACAGAATCGATGGCACGAAACGATTGTGCCAGGACAGACGGTTGATGGTAAGATGGCAAGGCCGAAAGAGAGCGCCCATTGTGGTTCCTGCTGGGTCGAGGACTGAGACAAAAGGTCATGTTCTCGACAAACTGTGCTGTTGTTTTTCGGGAACCCCAACACCTACTGGAGGTGAATGTTTCCTTCGTCCGAGTAAATTTTGTCTCTTTTTTATTTTTTCTGTGCCTGGTGCTGTTTCAACCATATCAGTTATAGGAAGAAAACAATCGATTTGGATCTAGAAGTGTTTCTGGAACCTTATAGAACTTTCCAGACCTGCAGTTAGAGGCGTGAGGTCCTTCCGGCTCCGTGGGCAACAGGTGTATATCCGTTTACAACCGCAGAAGGTATCTTCAAACCAATCCAGGTATTACACACACTTTGCTGAATCCCATCTCAACCTGCCGCAAAAAAACTACCCTTGCACCCTTTGGAGCTGGACGAATCTCCCGCCAAAACGCAGGCAGACACACTTACTAAAGCTCCGTGCTCACGACCAAACCTAAGCCAAAGGATTCATGTTTTCAATCCCTATTTTGTAATTCCGGTGATTCTCTCCGACATCGTTTGTAAGCAGAAGAACCTCATTTTATTTTTTATTGTCTATACCAGAGTATTGCATTGAATCTTGATGCAGTTATTTATTTATTCCTTTTGTGATGTATTATTTAATGTGCCATAGAAGCGTTCAATAAACTGGTCTCCGGGTTCATGCGCGTTCAGCTCAAAGCGTTGGGTTTTGTTCAACCGACGCTGACTTGGCACTTAAGACCTCTCTTTGTTCTATCTGCAACCCTGAAACCTTTGGTGATTGGTTTTAGGTATATCCATTTGTCTGGTAGGATGAGTTGACTTCCCCTGTCCAAAACCGTGTTTAAAACCCATGACGTGTTTTACCAACATAAGAAAAAACAGCCAATCTTAAACCAACGACATCAACAGCTTTTAGTTTGTTTTGAATTCCACGACAACACAAGGAAAACCCATTTAATCTGGGCCGCGGACAAACTCCCAGCTTGTCTCTCTGTCACAGTCAGATGTGTCCCCACTAAAAGCGTCCTAATTGCTTTCAGGACCCAGATGTGTTTAATGTTTAATGTGCACGCGCCAGCTGCTCCCAGGCCCAGCACCGCTGCTGATTGGACTGCTGTGCGCGTGTCATAGGATGTCAACAACCAATTAGAGGGGGACGCTGGTCTTTCTCGAGCACTATCAGAACCGTGTACAAACAACTGATCTTAAACATGGATTTTACATTGACATTGGGTGAACAAATCTTTTTCTTTTTTTTTTCTTTTATGGAAACTGTACACCTACAAAGGAGATTGATTGGCTCACAAACATTCAACAATTAATATTTAGTCATCATGCAAACAATTTTGTATTTTATCCTGCCTCAAAATAATTTACCATGAAAATAAATAAGAAAAATGACAGCACGGTATACCAAACCGTATAAAATGCAGAAACATAGACGGGCTGTGTTTGAATTTGAAAAAGAAAAGCAAATCAATGTTCAAAGGATGAGGATTAGGGGAAGGAAGAAGGGTGAACGTGCATCAATTCCCATTAACTGTTGTGCCAGCGTTGGGAGGGGCTCTATTACTGTCTGTCATTCCTCCTGTCAAGGTAACCACTTCCTTGACACAACCTTCCCGTTCATCCATCCCCACCCTCATTCAGCTGATCTAGTGGTAAGTTAACCTCCTTCTTGTACAGACATGAGATTTATTTTATTGATCCATTCATTATTTACCTGGGGGTTTTATCGATTCAAATTGGCCGTCCATGGCTGTCTGTTTGAAATGTGAGCACTGGACATCTCTGTTCGATTTGTTTGTTTTTTTGACGTGATGTTTTGTATGACCTCCTGTCCAATGAGATGAAAGATCACTCTGGGACAAATCCTTTAAAAAAAATGTAACAACAATCCCTTTACAGTTGTGTCTGATTCAAATGTATCTTAAAGTGGTTGATATAACCCATGGTCCTCTATGCAGTCTACAACTTTTGTCTAAATGCATACTACTATACTTAATGTAGGCCTATAAGATGCTTATTCGTCCCTGTAATCCAACATTTTATGACGCCACAAACCTAACCCTTTATGCAAGAGGTTTGGCATTGACGATAGACGGATTTCACCTGTCTTTCCACTGTGTAAACACAGCCTTAACTGGATATGGATAGTTGGGACTTGTATATCGAAAATATAGTAAAGTGAAAATGTCTGGTTTGGTCCAGTTAACATTGAATAGAGTGAGGCGATTCTGTTGTCTACTAAATGACTGAATAGACACTAAGGGATGAAGTTGTATTTTGGATTTGAACCTTGGGTTGGAGTGGGGTGGATTGCAGGAGACATGAAAGCTTGGGAGACTGTCTTTGTTCGTTGCGTCTGTTCATTTTGGGGTATCGTCATTCTCACTGTCGCGATGGGGATGTCACGGAAACAACTGTTCCTCAGATGTTCACCACGAAAAAAACATGAAGAAATGGTGGCTCATTAAAAGAAAACTAAAACTAACCTGTTCTGTCACGGCGTTGTTTGTGTTGTTTGGTATAGATTCTAGTTCACATGGGAAGAACACATTGGGTCAAGAGAGACTCCATACATATTTAAAACATAACTAACCATCTAACAATAGCTTAAAACTATAGGCTGCCCAGATCCTTACCTCTCCCTCTCACAGAGCTGACTTAAAACAGTGCTTTTTTAAAGAGTGCAGCCACTGAACCGTGCCAGCATACAAGTTTAAATGCCTTTAATGTTGAATTAACTTGTGTTGAACCAATGTTGACAGTTTCAAATGGTTTTTTTATGCTGTCATGGTTCAAATTCACATGCAGCCCAAGTTGGATGACTTAAAAGCGCTGTGAGTTAGGCCTTCTCAACCTACTAAATATCAACCTGCTGGCACAGTTACTGTTCTCTCAAAGGTAATCAGAAACATAAAGCTTTACAAATATGAACTGATATGATACAAGCCGGTATGTTTTGAGAACCCCCACCAAAAAAGCGAAAGAATATATAAAAGTAAGCATTAGCATATGTCTGAAGAACATTTAACCAATAAACTGATTTCAATTTAGCGGCTTTTAATAAGAATTTTTTTCCATCAACTGTGATTGTAGTTATTGAGCATGACCGTTAAGACAATTTGACAAAAGACGCAAATTAGCCTTCTAGATCTTGTGCCTTGAAACCGTTAGCAGTTTGGGATTATCCTGAGCTTGTGACTTCACATTCTCTCGATTTGCGGCCCGAGCCTGATGAAAGCCATTCTCAAAAATGTAAAATTGGACCAGTCAGCGGTAGGGGGAGGAGTTAGCATTGATTGAATAACGATGTTAAAGGATAAACAGTAATTTGCACAATACTTATTTCAATGTTTCTGCCTTATGTACTATTCTATTTGGCATGAGCGAAGAGACCAATAGCGTTACCTAGTCATTTATTCAGATTGGCTCAAATTCTTAATGTCAGGCCACGCCCATATGTGAAAATCCATTGCTTAAACCTCTGGATGGTTTCACTGTCACAAGGCCATCAAACTGTACCAGGCAAACATTTACAAACAAGTTCAATATGGGCATCCAAAGTAGTACAATGATATATTACAGTATTAAAAAAAGAAATGACAATATAATCAGAAAATTTAAAATCTTCCAGATTTGTATTGACTTTTGAAATTATTGCCCTCAATAATTAAGATAATTTAGAACCATACTTATAGTCCTCCATTAACTCGATATTGTCTCGGAGCTTTCAAACAACAGCAGCAAAATCAACAATCTCTTCAGAACAAAACGACATCAGGGATTGTTTCAAGATGCCGACACATTCCCCGCACATTAAAGCAGTGGGTACAATCAGTTGGAACGTAACAAAAAAACGAATGATATATAAAAATAGTCTTCCCCATTTTTCTTATGAAGACAAACGGGTATAAAGTCAATAATAAAAAATAAAAAAAAACATTTAAGTCCATCTCGTTGTGACGTCACACAATCGCCCCCTCCTTGGGCGCTCGCTCGCCGCTCCCCCACTCGTCCTGGTCGCTGCCGGAGGACGACGACGACGACGGCGGCGGCGGCGGGACGTCCTGGCCCATCCTCTTCAGCTTGGCCCCGTAGTACCTCCTCTTCATGCGGTAGGCCCGGGCCTTCTCCCGGGCCGCCCTGCCCTTCTCCCTCAGCACCTCCTGCTCCCACACCAGCACCCGCATGCGCCGCTCCCACTCCAGGCTCTCCATCTGCTCCCTGCGCCCCTCCTGCTGCTGCTGCTGCTCCCCCAGCATCTCCACCCGCTCCTCCTCCAGGGCCTCCACCCTCTCCCGCTGCTCCCGCTCCCGTCTGGCGAGGGCCGCCGCCGCCGCCGCCGTCACGGAGCGAGGCGTGCGAGGAAACTTAGGAGGGGGCGCCGTGTCTCGCAGCGCCGGCTCCTCGCAGCGGCGTCGGGCTGGTGACGGAGGCCGGTGGTGTAGGGGGGGCTGCTGGGGAGCGTGGAGGAGGAGGCGGGGAGGGTGGTGGTGGGGATTGATGTTGGGAGGTTGGACCCTGGGGACACCTGGCGAGGTCAGGGTTCAAAGGTGAGTGTCAAGTTATGGTGGGGATGACGTTGAATACTGACCGCAACAGTTTTGGCATTAAAACTATTAAAACGTGTGTGTGTGTGTGTGTGTGTGTGTGTGTGTGTGTGTGTGTGTGTGTGTGTGTGTGTGTGTGTGTGTGTGTGTGTGTGTGTGTGTGTGTGTGTGTGTGTGTGTGTGTGTGTGTGTGTGTGTGTGTGTGTCATTAAGCCAATGTTATATGTGGATGACATCCACTGAAATGTCCTTGAATCAAAAATCCCAAATCAAAAAGTTTAACCTCAAGTAAACCTTTTTTGATTCGTAAATAAACAGTCTGTGTGTTTTACTAAACGCACCACAGTCGACACTGCTTTGGCTCGGCACGCCGCGCGAGTCTATGAAGCTGGTCGGGAACGTGACCTCCTGGAACGAGGCATTGTGGGAAGCGGAGCTGGCGCCGAGGACACTGTGCTCCAGGTCTGCCGACGGGTCACTTCCTGTCAGCCGGTCGAAGGCGTTGAGGTGCAGGCCGAGAGCCACCGGCTCCTTCTCCTCCTCATCCTGGGAAGGCGGGAACCGTGAGGTTTGTTTATTACCAAGCGGTGGTGACGCCCCAAAGCATCGACCGTATCCACACCAGTGTCTCGGTGATCCCAAGTCAGACGTCCCAGCTGAAGTCATCCTACCCTACGACGACACCCCGCTTAGAAAATGTAATGTATACGTTATAGCAGGTGACTGCTTTTACCTTGATATTGCCGTAGCCATTCACATGATCGGCGACATTCATCACCATGATGTGACCTAACCGAAGAGGGGGAGCGAAAGAAGAAACGTAGCAAAAAGACAGACAGACAGAGGAAGAGAAGATGGGAATCAGAGGGTGGATGAGAGGAACAATTATTCAAACAGTAAGCCGGTGTTTCCCTCTGGGAATAAAGAGTACCGCAGCCATGGTGATCACTTAACCAGCATCTACTCAGAACGCCGACACAATATGGACCCTTTGCGTGTGATGTCACTTTTGCATTCGCCGTCATTTGGGGTGTCAAGCGAGGGCTAACCAGGGGGGGTACTACGTCAAGGCTCTCAGGGTTTGGCTGGTATGTTTGGCTCACGTTGTGGGGGGTTGTCGTCACGTCCAAGGAGTGTGGCGACAGTGGCAGCAGCATCATCCTGCGCCTTATCATTGCTCAACCGTCTTTTGGTTTTAAGAGCTGCAGGTATTTTTGGTTGACGCGGAAATTAAAGTTTTCCCACCACTGTTGGAGAGTAGTCCGGGGACAGTGGAATCCTACTTTGTTTACCCTAGAGGAAGAGGAAAGCAAATGTTACAACTGTTTAAATCGACCGTCACATCGATGCAACTTTTGTTATCAACACTATTAACTTGATTTGTGCTGCTATTGCATGAAAACACTTTTATGTGTTACTTAACATGTAATATTAAATCAAGTAGTAAATGATGTTGATGAACTTGTGACTAAGATTGTAAGATTGCTTGCAGCCACTTTTTAACGTCTATTTACTAATTCATACATGTTTGAGAGTTTTTTTAAAACTTACCCGAGATGCAAAGTGCACTGTGCAGACTGAGTCGACTGGGCTCCAATGCAGGCACGTTGCGTTTCACAGCTGTCACCCAGTGCTGCGTTCTCTCCAAATCATGGGGATATCGGTCAAATGACACAAGCGAGCCAGGAGTCTTCCATTTGTGACACCCAACAGCAACACAAGCGTGCACCATTATGGCCAAAGTAGAGCGGGACTATATAACCTGGAAAACTGCACACTGGTTCTCTCAGGCTGGCAAGCCTCGGCCCTAGGCTTGGTCCGCGCCTGACACCCAAAATGGCGGTCTGAATGGAATAGTGACATCTGCTAGGGGTTTTAATATGTTTCGGTGGGTCTGTGTGGTTGCTGATCCGACCACCTAATATCAACACACACACGCTTGCATGGGCATCCTCGTTTGCGTTTGTTGCTGCAGTAAAGAACAAGGGGAACACGAATTACAAAACCCAACCTCTCTACTGGCAAATGAACATGGCCACAGATACGAGATGTATTGTTACCCACGAGATGTGAACATTGCTGTGGTGCACATGTATGATCTGTGGATTGGACTACCTTCTACGAGCTTGCGGACGGCTGCTTTATGGCCACAGCCCGCGGCGTGGCTTGTGAGGGCTGCCTCTCCCATCGTCTGCAGTTTAATTGCTTTGCAACAAGCTTTGCATCTGGCCAACTGAATGTCTTGTGGGTCTTTGACGAGCCAGTCTTTGTATATATCCTTGGAAAGCCACGCAACCTGGAATTTACATTTTCCAGGCATGTTTATGGCCGTAGAAAGTTCGGCACTGCAGGTCCGCAGCGCTTACAATGGTCAGGAGAACAGAGTTTTGCGTCTGTCACGTGTGACGTTCACCCCATCACAACAGTGCTTAGCCAATAGGCGGCCCTGTTGGATCCAGCTGACTGTCCTATAACCGATTGTGATTGGTTAAGATACACATGCGGAAGAAGGACCATGGGAACGGCGTGGATGAATTGGACAGACACATTTTCATATAGCTGTCTGTGAGAACGAGAAGCGCCTACGGTTGGATTGTAGACACATTTGATCACGTATAGCTCTATGTAAGTAAAACAAGACATGCATAAATATATACTGTGTTTCATTACAAGGAAAAAACGTATTTACTGACTGTCGGACTTGTTATGCGGCTAACCTGCAAGTTATAGTTAAGTATCCAAGTTACTCAAGACCTCCTTCTGTAACGTGATACTTACAGTCCGTCTTCGCTCACTCAGGATGGTAATAATTACCTAGATCCACAATGGAAACGGTGGTGTTAATTGCTCCAATCACAGCATTGGAATTTTTCTTGGAGGATTACCTACTGAAAGGTAAGCTCTTCCTCAACCGTTATTTTTCTGTTTTTCTCTGCACTTGCCCATTCCCTCTCTCTAACTGTTTACTCTTCTCACAGGCGAGGGTCCAATCTTGACAGTTTTCAGCCTCCAGTCGCGCACTAGAGCCTCAGCCTCGATTGATGTTCTTCAGCACTATCGGATTCATGGTGTCCGCCCCAAATATAAGCACAAACAACCACAACAGAACCATGAGGCAGAGGAAGAAGAAGGTCGGGCAGGATTACTCACAATTAACCTGTTATTACTTGAAACTGCATCCCTTAGCTGTTTATTAGTCAAATAATCGTCATGTATTTTAGTCTCATTCAGCGAAATATTTATTTGGTTTTACTTTTTTTATTCACTGAATATGAACCATGCTTTCTCCTCCTGATCGTGACAATCATGTATTTTCGTCAATCTTTATCAAGCATCTAATACATGTCCTTGATCTTTGCCCCCAGGAGGAAGCTCCGCCACAGAGCCCGACCTCTATGACTTGGCGGTGTTTGGAGGTAAGGGTGTGCGGTTGGTGCGTCTCATCACCCAGCTCCACGGTGGGGAGCCGGTGCGCCTGGAGGCCCACGGCCCCCTCATAGAGCTCCGAGACTGGATCCTGGACCTCTGCTGGCTGACTCAGGACGGCCGCGCCCTCCTCGGCGTAGCTCTGGCCCATAACAGCGTTCTTCTCCTGGACCCTCACGGAGGGATCCCCCTCGCTCGCTGCGGCTGCCTGGATGGATGTCTGCTGTACTCTGCCCTGCTGCTGGTGGACCAATCCTGGAACAACTCCGTCCTGGTCGGGGGGACAGTCTTCAACCAGCTGGTTCTTTGGAGACCCAACAGAAGGGCAGAGGAAGCGGAGGTGGTCGGGGAGGAAGGGGGCGACCCCGAACGCAAAGCCCCCGTGGAGAGGCGCTTGCTGGGGCACGGCGGCGTCATCTTCAGCATCTGCTACCTCCGGGCGAAAGGCTGGCTGGCCTCGGCCTCCGACGACCGCAGCGTGAGGGTGTGGGGCGTCGGGGCTCTGGGGGGCCCTGGTCCCACGTGCGGGGACCCGGACCCCGCGTGCCTCATGGTCCTGTACGGACACCAGGCCCGGGTGTTCTCCGTGCACCTCTCCCCCGGGAAGGTGTACAGCGCCGGGGAAGATGGTTGCTGCCTGGTCTGGGACTGGTCCCGCGGCGGCGGGGGGAAGGTGGCCCAGACCTTGAAGGGCCATCGGGCCGGCGGGATCCGAGCGCTCGCCGTGAGCCAGGGAAGGCAGGAGGACGGCACCAGAGCGAGGTGGGTGGCCACCGGGGGCGCGGATGGAGGAGTGAGGCTGTGGCGGGTGGAGGAGACAAAAGTGGAGGAGGAAGACGACGATGAGGAGGAGGAGGAGAAGGAGGAGGAGGTGGGGATGGCTGCCACAGCGGCCCTGACGGACTTGAAGTTCTCTGGACGAGGTACGCCCAAGGGGGTGTGCGTGGTAGAGGACGGAACCGCAAATTGGGCCCGGAGTAAAATCTTGGCATGCACTGACCAGGGGGCAGTGTACCAGGGCTGCTGTGCGGCCGCCGGACAGTGGGACTTACTGTGGCAGGGGGATCGGGCGTACCAGTCCTACTGCGTGATGGAGGTCCTAACCATCACGGTGAAGGGTACCACCCAACGTAAAGCTCACCTATGTGCGGTGGGGAACCTCAGCGGCGGGATCCACGTCTTCGACACGTCCCGTCCCCAGTGCGGACTGTCTCTCAGAGGAGGGGACGGGAAGATCCACAGCCTCGTTTGGGTCGAGGGACACGCGCCCCACGCGGGGTACCTGCTAGCGTCGGGTTCCCACGGCCTGGTCCACCGCTGGTGCGTGGAGGCACGGCCGGACGGAGACTCGGGCTCAGTTCTGATCGCCGAGCCTCGCCCGCCGTTTGCTCTGCCCCCCTGTGCCAAGCGGTGGTTAACCAGCGCGGTGCGCCTCCGCAAAAGTCCACCGGGGGCGCTGTGGGTGTGTGGGGACCGGAGAGGATCCCTGCTGCTGTTTCAGGAAGGTAGCAGACCACGAGGAGGAGCGGGGGTGGACGAGGAGAGGGAAGATCCAGAGGAAACAAACTGTTGTGATGAAGAAGGGAAGGAGTGGTCGGATGGCGGCGGGAAGAAACCCGCAGGACAGGGTGACCCGCCCCTCCAGCCTCTGAGCTGTCTGTTTGGGGTGCACGGGAAACAGGGGGTGACCTCCGTCTGCGAGCACCGGGGCCTCTTGTACAGCGCCGGGCGGGACGGCTGTGTGCGGGTCTTCAGGGTTCGCCCCGCCACACCGCAGTGGGTCCTCCCGGGGGACCGCCGACCCAGCGCTGGGGAGATCATGGAGCCCGACGGCGGGCCTCAGCTGGAGGTTCTGAGGGTCCAGCGGGCCTGTAAGGGCATGGAGTGGCTGGAGAGGGTTCTGATCCTCGCACCTCCTGAACACTCGACGGCCGAACCACTCGGGGACGAGGAGGAGGAGGAGAAAGAGGAAGAGGGAGGAGGAGTAGAAAAGGAAGGATGGCGTCACAAGCAGGCCGCGGAAACTAAAGCGGAACAGGAATATACAGGCAGAGGAAAAAAGGGATGGCACGACGGTCGAGAGTGCCGCTTTGTCGTCTCCGGGTTTCAAGCGGTCAACTTCGTGGTGTGGGATCCCGTGAGGCAGGAGAGGCTGCTGACGGTGCCTTGCGGCGGCGGCCATCGCTCCTGGATTCTCTGGCCCCCCTGCAAGAGCTTGTGGCCGGGCTACGGCGCCCTGGTCTTCATCAAGCATGGGGCCGTAGTAGCCACGCAGCCCCCCAGAGAGGCCTCAACCTCGGCCGGGGTGGCCGGCAAGACCGGGGCTTGCGGCCTCAGAGAGGGCGTTCATGGGATGGGCATCGGCTGCGTCTGTAGGCTGGGGAGGGTAGGGGGTACCGGGGACGGGTCTCAAACTACTCAGGGCATGGGGTCGGATGAAGGACACTGGGAGGTCCTTGTGACCGGAGGGGAGGACACTAGTTTGACCGTCCTGGCCGTCCAGCCGAGCTCTGGAACGGTCCAAGTGTTGTCCGTCATCACCGACCACATCTCCAACATCCGCACTCTGGTGGCTGTCATGGACCCAGCTGGCGCGAGGCCCGGAAAACACTCGCTCTCTGCCTTGCTTGTGTCCGCAGGTGGTCGGGCTCAAATGCAGTGTTACCGGCTGCTGATTGGATGGGACGAAAAGAGGCAGGAGCCTTATTGTCAGGTGATTCAGGTGGCCAGTCACCGATTGGACGAGCAGTGGGAGAAGAGGCGGAACCGACACAAGACGGTGAAAGCAGACCCAGAGACGAGGCAAGCGGTGTATAAAAATTAACACGTGATAACTTTAGTTTTTCCTCTTCTCAGCGATTCAAGATCATACTTTAGTCTTTACATCTTTAGTTTTTTGACAAACTTTTGGTCAAATCAATGTTTATGTTGTATGTGTGTGTCTCCAGATACATGTCCATAGCAGTGGTTAACAGCGACACCGCGACAGCTGTAGTGGCGCTAGCCTGCAGCGATGGAGCAATCAGGTCAGTGCCCCAGGAGACAAAATCATGAAGATTTAAAAGAAAAACAGGAATTTGTTTGTGTGATTGATTTTGTTTCTGTTTATCACCAGAAACGGTCACTTTCATTTCTATTCTTGTCCTTGCAAACACTTTAACATTAATATCATATTTTATCATTTGAATCCACTTTTCAGTCTCTGACTCATTTACTAATACTTTTCTTTATCATCTGTCGTTTTTTTGCCAGATTGTTCTCAATCAGCGAGGTCAAAGGCCAATTTGATTTGTTATGGGAGAGTTTCTACCACCAGCGCTGTGTGCTCAGTGTCGCCCCCTGCTGTCTGGCAGACGCTATAGGCAACAGGTAAGAAGAGGTTTCTTATGGGCAGAATTTTATCGCATCCCGGCTTATAAAATAAGAAAAGATTCACTTTATTAATGCCAGAGTTTTAAGACATATTAACCGTGTCTGCTACTTTATTGAAAAAACATGTTTACATATTTAGCGCTAAATTATGTCCTTGTCCCAACATGCCGCCTTCTCTTTGAATCTCACAGATACAGACTTCTTCTTAGTGCAGCAACTGATGGCAGAATTGCATTGTGGGACTTTACCCCAACCTCATTACTGGCTGGAAATTTGAATTCGAAATCGAACACATCCGCGCCGCCCGGCCCGTGCCTCACCTTTCCCGCCCACCAGAGCGGAGTCAACTCACTGGCGGTGTGGCAGGAGAGAACAGAGGACGGTTGCCTGGTAACCGTCGCCAGCGGGGGCGACGACGGACAGCTGACCCTGTCTGTGGTTCAGGTGCGGTACCCCGAGGTGCAGACAGATGGCGGCAGAGTACTTTCACAAGAGCACCACCGCAACCACCAGCTCCTCCTCTCCCAGGCCGACCTCACCCTCCTCTCCCAGTCCCGCGTCTCGCTGGCCCACTCCGCCCCGGTCACCGCGCTGAGCCTTCTCTACCCCGGCTTCCTCGTGTCCACCTCCCCGGACCAGAGGGTGCATCTCTGGAGGGTGTGCAGTACCGGCCTCCGCCCCACGGGGGCGCTGTACTCCCACGTGGCGGACGCGGCCGGCCTGGCTGCGTGGGGGGGGGAGCGGGGACCGGGTGAGGGGGGGGAGGGGTGGGTGAAGGCCGATCCTGGATGTGAGAGCAGGGGTCTGGGCCTGGGGGGGTGGGTGGTGGTCTGTGGTCAAGGCCTACAGCTGCTACACGTCAGGACGTCTTCACCGTGACAGAAAGTGAAGAAAAGCATATATATTTACAGGGACGATTTGAGAGCAAGTCCTGTGTGTGTGTGTGTGTGTGTGTGTGTGTGTGTGTGTGTGTGTGTGTGTGTGTGTGTGTGTGTGTGTGTGTGTGTGTGTGTGTGTGCACTGTTTCATGATGTACATTTTAATGCATTTTATAAATCCTGCCAAATAGATGGATATTATACTCTATGTTGTTTTAATATTGTTAAATATAACTAATAAATATTAATTTATACAAATTTAATCCAGAACTCCTGTGAATTATAGTTCTGCACATCAATGTGAAGACCATAGCCAGGGCCGTAGCACCAAATCCTGGGCCCCTATACTATAGGTACTGATGGGCCCCCCTGCGCCAGGTTGTTGACGGGGGGGGGGGGTCCGGAGCGAGCGATTGTTGACGGGGGGGGGGGGGGGGGGGGGGGGGGGGGGGGGGGGGGGTCTGCAATTGTTGACGGGGGACGGGGGACGGGGGGGGGGGGGACTGGCCAGAAGGTAAAGAAAAAAAAATAATCTTTTTTTTTTTTTTTGGTCATGGGCCCCCCCTCTGCCTTGGGCCCCCCCACAACTGTCCCCTTTGTCCCCGCAGTCCGACGGCCCTGACCATAGCGGTTATATAATTGGGCATGTGATGCGATTATAAAGTGAATGTAATGAAAACTGAATTTGGTGAATATTTAATAGCATTCAACAAAGTGTGTGTGTGTGTGTGTGTGTGTGTGTGTGTGTGTGCTGTATCACAAATCTCTTTCATTTATTAACTTCGAAGGAGAATGTGGCAGGAATCTTTCTGCATGTGTGAGTGGAGAATATATTACTTGCGTGCGTGTGTGAGAGACGAAGCGAGACAGCGAGATCAAAGATGAGGCCTATAATTCGATGTGGCGCCGTGTTGTGTTGCTGCTTATTTGCAAAGCAAAATGCTAATTCCATGCTAACAACTCGAAGAGAAATGCTCATAAGTGGAGGTTTTGAGTTATACTGGTGTGTGTGTGTGTGTGTGTGTGTGTGTGTGCACGCCCCTCAGATCTGATTGGAGTAGACTGAGTTGTTGGTCAGCGCCCGGGCACCAGTAGTGCCCGGGTGCTGTTGAACGTGCACCAGAGGACGCAGTATTTCTGTAGTTTGTGTATCTCCCCAGGCGTGTGTAGTATGTGAATGTGTGTCGGACAGCAGGTGGATCCGTTGTGCGCTGAAGCAGAAGGAGATCAATGTCAAGACGATGAGCTTTGTGTGTGTGTGTGTGTGTGGAGATGGTGTGCTTTTTAATTGAATGCAAGTGTCCGGATGGGTGCACACTTGCATAGGAATGAAATTGTATTCTGTGTGTGTGTGCGTGTGCGTGCGCTACCCGTTCTAGGTAGGTACAGAGGGGCCCATTGCTTTCCATCAATATTTCAACCTGATATCATATTGCCTATTGTCCTGCAATCTCCTCATCGCAGAGATGGAAAGGAGAGAGAGAGAGTAGTATGAGGTTAGGAGATGAACAAACCATTCAGACAGAGAAGGTCACTGTAAAAGAGAGATATTTACATTTGGTCAATGTATGAAGAGTGGGAAGCAAGGAAGAGGAGGAAGACTGCACTACCCTTCACCCCTCTGCAGTCCTGTTCAGGGAGCCAAGCCCGTTGCCCCAGCAGAGAGGGAAACAGGTGGGCGTGGCCAGGTGAGAGCGGGAGGCATCAGAGCGTAATGGCTCCTTTCACTTTATCAATGGGCCGTTGTTTGACCTCTTAAGAAGAACTCATGACCTTACCTTTTAAAGATTTGTTAAGGACTATCCCCCAGGCTCATTCAAGAACCATGAATTAACTTAATGTAACTGTTTCAAATACATTTTCATGTTCCTTTAGTTCCTGATCATTGGAATTGAAGTTGGTTGCCTAATGTTTGGCTGTAAAACGGTACAGATAAGAATAGGGAGGGTGAATGCACTGTGATAGGGGACACGATGTGGTAAGTGATAGGGGAGACCCCATGCTGAGAGAGAGAAAGAGGGAGGGAGCGAGAGAGAGAGAGTGAGAGGGGGAAGAGAAGCAAAGGAAACCAAAGACTTTATGTGAGACGAAGAATTTATTAGACTTTATATCGCACTGAAGAGGATAAGAAAGAACAAATTCAATAAAGGAATATCAAGGAATTACTAAGGCTTTACATAACATTACGTAGGGTTAAATAGAGTGGATCAGCGACAGAAAGACAAGTTAATGCGTGGATGGATGAGTTTGAGTAAAAGGGAGAGGGGAAAGTAAATGAGGATGGAATTAATGGACGAATCAGAAGTAGACGTGCATGTGTAGTGAGTATTGTGCTAATTACAACCACTAATGAGTTTGAGGAATGTACGTATTTACTTTGAATGCATCTCTTAATTCATTTTCATAACCAGGACTTATGATGTCACAAGAGCGCTTACCTCTGATTGGATCTTCGAAAAAAAAGAGTGCAGGTAATCACTTGTGATTAAGACTCATGATTTTATAAATTGCAAATTGACAGATTAGCCTGGTATTGATTATGTGATTATCTTTTAATTAAATTGCTAATTGCCCTCCAACAGAGGCTAACTCAAAGTAACAGAGCACATGTCTCTCAACTGTGAGCAGTGTGTGTATGTGTGTTAGGATATAATGGGTGATGACGTAGTATTATGTAGTTGGAATGGTAAAGTGTTTTTATAAAAAACGGTGTGAGAATGTTGTGGTTTTAAAATACGACGGTTTTTTTTCATAGGTGTATTTTAGAATGTTGTGGTTGTTTATTAGAATGTCCAAATGGTTTGAGAATGTTTACATGGTGTTGTTAGAATCGGTCGGTGTGAGAATGTTTATGTGGGATGTTTTTTAAATGTTGAATCACAGACACAAACTCTCTCCATCAACCATATGAACAAACAATCGCACAGACATATTGCACACAATTTGAGCAAGAACAAAATGGTTTGTTCTTGCTCAAATTGTGTGCAATATGTCTGTGCAATTGTTTGTGTTTCCCCTTTCCCCTTATTCTTATTGTATTTTAGGTTGCCTATTGACAACTGGCCGGGGACTACAGCTGGAAATGAGCAAAATAGGCAAAAGCTGCTCCTTTGAGCGTCATCAAAGGGGACTGTCCACGAAACTACAAACAAATAATCTAAACTAAACCAAACGTGTTGTTCCCCACCAGCCAAGGCCTCAAGCTCCGCCTCCGCTGCTCCCCAGCGCCCCCCCCTGGCCGGACTTAGACGGCGCAGCAGCCGGCCGTCCCAGCCCACCTCCTCGTCCTCCTCCCACCCCCTCTCTCACGCCTTCCTCCACGCCGACACCTCCATCACCCCCTGGGGAGGGCTCCTCCTCTCCGAGTCCTCCTTCACCTCCATCCCTCCTCCTCCCCCCCCTCCCCCTCTTCCTCCACCTCCCCCCCCCTCCCCCTCCTCCTCCTCCTCCCCCAACTCCGGTCCAACCTCGCCTGCACCCGCCTGCCCCCCCCCCTCGTCCCGCGGCCCCCCCCCTCTCGCCACGGGCGGCGCGGGGGGGGCAGAGAGGTGGGCGGTTCGAATCCCTGCTCCCCTTCCTTGTTGAACCGCGTGTCGGCCCAGATGGAGAGCCCAGGTAGCATTGCAGCGTTGCTAAGTGGTTAGCCTATCCCTGTATCACTGCAGTATCTCTTAGTTGTATTAGTATCAGCTAATATTACACCAGCCCAAGGTGTTCCTCGTAGTTGTCCTTATTCCCTTATCATTCCCTAGCATTTAGTATGTTATTACTATTGACTATAAAGATATTTAGAAACTTTAGTCTGTCCTCTTGTGTACTCTAAGTAGGTCTTAGTAGGCTATCGACTTAATTTACAGTTAGTTGACCATGGGTAAATTGATATTCTTTATTTCTTTGTGTATTCTCTCTCTCTCTCTCTCTCTGTCCCTCTCTCTCTCTCTGTGTCTCTCTCTCTCTCTCTCTCTCTCTCTCTCTCTCTCTCTCTCTCTCTCTCTCTCTCTCTCTCTCTCTGTCTCTCTCTCTCTCTCTGTCTCTGTCTCTGTCTCTGTCTCTGTCTAGGGAGGGAGGCCAGGGAGTTACGGGCCAGGCGGAGGCCTGTTCCGCGCATGCCCCGCCTCCCCCCGCTGCGTCCAATCACCAGCCTCAGCTTCACGCGCAGCTTTACCTTTTCCTTTTTCGAGCTGCCGGTCCACCAGACGGCCAGCTGTCGCGCCGAGCGGGTCCGCCACGTCATGCTCCTGCTGAGGCAGATGCAGTACTGAGCCCTGGGTTGGCTCTCCCTCTCTCTGTGGGTCACAGTGGGGCTTGTACCAGGGTCGAGGTTTCACATCAACGTTAGCTTTTGGTGGGGGTCTCCAAATCAGATGCTAACAAGACAACCCTGTTATCCATCGCCTGTCTCCCAGTGTTAGACCCCCCCCCCCCCCCCCCCCAAGTCTCACGGTCAGACTTTAGCAATGCTTGTGAGTGACTGTGTGTCTGTCTGTCTGTCTGTGGTGCGTACGTGTGCCTGCAAACCTTTTAATCCTACTAGATAATATATAAATGAATGCCTTAGTTAAAATGAACATAATTACTAAACATGAACACCATTAGAAAATCTTTAATCGTCCAGTAGTTAACTTTCAATAAACAAATTATTAGTTAATGCTTTTTACTGTCGAATAAATGTTTAATAAAGGTATATTAATCGGTAACCCTTCCTTTTACAGTCCCCTAATAACTAGGTATTTACCTGGTAAATATATGGGAAATCATAGATATTATTGGGTAATTAGGCTACCACTAGTAATAATAAGGTAAAGAGGAACTACAGCTGAAGAAAAACCTCCACTATTGCCCATCAACTCATCTAAGTACCGTGTATTTGTAACTGTTTTAAGTTGGTAATAACTCAGATATAATTGTGTACTTCATAGGAAAGTAAGCAACCAATTCTTAGAAACAACTCTTCTATTACCCATCAATTCAAGTTACAACTGTAGTTATCTGAGGTTTATGTTGGTAACAGCCAAAGTCTAATTATGTACTATCTAGAAATTAACATAGTACTTTCCAATAAATTACTTTTTCTTATATTGTTATTGTTCACAGCTACACCCATTTATAAAAGCTTTATTCGACTTACCTCAGAAACTACGAAATTGTTTTTATTTAAGTTGAAAAATTACAGCAATACTTACCTGGTAATCTCTGGAACAATTTTTCCTCTAGTGTCATGGTACATCTCCTTAAATACTGGGTACGAAGCCTTGTTTGTTTCCATGGTTTTACCATGTTCTTACCATATCTTTTGTAATAGATGATTCCATTGTCCATGGAGTTAACTTGTACCATATATGTTCTGCAACGTTACTGAGTAAAACATGATAATTTAGTCAGTAAGTAAGCTGAAACTGTATTGTAAAAGGAAGCCTTGTTTGTTTCCATGGTAATACCAGGCTCTTACCATATCATTTGCAACTGGTTATTCCCTTTCCATGCAATCAACACAAACTTGTACCATATGTTCTGCAACGTAAGTAAAACGACAATTTACCCAGTAATTAAGCTGAAAACTGTACTGTAAAAGAAAGCCTTGTTTGTTTAAATACCTAGTAATTAGGGGACTGTAAAAGGAAGGGTTACCGGCATACTACCTCAGTCTCTATGGTTATTCTGTTTTTTTATATCATGTTGATCTTGTATAATGTTAGATCCAAAATAAAGTGCAATATTGCAGTTTCCAACGCAGATTGTGAGCATGAATAATATTCTTATTTAATCATACCGTGTTTTTCCATGTGGGTAAGTTTGCATTCCTAAGACATTCAAACTATACAGTAATATTCTAGAGACAGATATTGTATCAAAAGATCAAAAAAATAAAATAGAAATAAAGATCACAACCCCGTCAACGACTACTAATGACGTACGGTCACTGGGTCTTGAAGGGTTGTCCCATTTCATAGGTTTAGGATTGAGGGGTAGGGCTAGGGTTAAGGGATTTGGCCAAGGGGTGTAACGGGATTGGGCCTAAAGCTGTAGGAAAACTTAGATCTGACTGTATTTAGAGAAGAAACCCCATGGAACGTGTATGAAGGCTTGCGCCGTGTATCCAAAACAAACGCAACAAGATTCCATGCACCTCATTCCTTTGGGTCCGATGCATCGGGTTCGATCCGATTCTATCAGTTCAGCTCAAGGACGCCATTAACCCCGCCCATACCTGTGTGATGTTGAGCTGACATTTAAGTCAAAACAGTTTTCAACCGTTTGAAATTGCCTGGTTACCTTACCAGTGCCGAACCCTGATGGTTGACGCTCTGACTGTTTACCGTCATAGGCAGAGACGCCGGGGTTAACAGGAGAAAACCAGCGATGAATTCTCTCTCCACGCAAAAAAACAACACGGTCCTGACATTTTGAAACTCGTGGTTACCTTGTCATAGTGACTCTACACAGGGCCGAACCCCGGCAGGGAAGTTCCCCTTTCCTACACATTTAGATAAATCGCTAGAAATGTTGTGCAATATTTTTTGAGTGACAAGAAAAAACGGCGAGGGGGTGGGGGGGGGCTTCTTCTGCTTTTAATGTAACACCTGGTCAGTGCGTGTGCGGTAGCCTATGTTCCGAGGTCTATCGCACTTAGGCAGGCATGCACTATCACGCAGTTACGCAAAATAACTAACAGACACGGAAAGGCATGCACGAGGCCTTTATGAACGTTCATTGATATTGGCTAGTCGTTGTTATTAGTTAGCAACATTAGCCTCCTTAGCAAACCAGCTCGAAAAACAACAAAGCACCTCTTTACATTGTATTGCACGCACAGCAAGAGCAGCAATGTAATCAAGTCTGTAAGAGCATTTAAAATCGACATTAAAATGACCAACCAAGCGACAGAAAATTGAATTTGCAGCCAATATCTTTCCGACATGGGTCTGGCTTGCCAGGCTACCAACGAGGTACAAATACAAAGAAAACAAATCTCTTCACGGGCGCAGCCATTTTTTTGAGAGCGTCATCACTGCTCTCGGTCTACTCTCAGAATTCCGAGGGATAAAGATAAAAAAGGGAGTGCCTCTGAGAAATGCCACAAGAATTTGCGGTGAGATTTCCCAACTTCCGACTTGGAAGGCATGCGTCCGAGGAATCTGGAACACACTGGCCCTCACTTATCAAACGAACGTAGAAATTAGCGCAAATCTGAACGCATGATTCATCTCACGATAGGACCCACGTGAGATTCACAAAACTTTCTTATCACACCAATCCCAGCGTACGAAGGATCTTGGTGTTGATAAATATGGCGGCTGAGATCGATCGTAATTAACGTAACACGCCCATATAAATGCACGTCTTCAGAAGTCTCGCCCCTAACTTTTACGACATGGAGGAACGTCCAACGGTAAAAAAAGAGAGGAATTTTTCCGAGACCGAAATTGAGACGCTCGTGTCACTGGTGGATGCGAACCGTCTGGTTTTGTTTGGTAGCCAAAAAGCTGGCATTAAAAGCAAGCAAAATAATGCTATATGGAAGGAAATAAATGTTGCAGTGAATAGTGTTTCCAATGTTCATCGGGCTAGGGAAGAGGTTTGTTAATTTAATTAATTAAATAATAAATTAAATGTAAAATTTCTGTTATCCAGCTTAAAACTATGACATATATGCTATTGTTTGCATTGCGTTAAAGTTATTTTATTCCGAATAAGGTGAAGAAAAAATGGTCCGACATGAAGCTCAGCACCAAAAAACGTGTTGCGGCTGTGAAGCGGGCCAGTTGAAAAAGTGGCCAGGGATCTCTGGGCATCGGGTCATCTGGCTGCAGGCCAGCGCAATATTATGCAGAACCATAGACGGATTATGACATATCGGGCCCCTGGGCACGTGGACTCCGCAGGCCCCCCCCCCCCTTCCAACATAAACACACGCACCCAGAATACACACACACACTTATTGGCGATAATAAGTCATTGGCCTATACCTGCAACTCAGCAGGATTTGTAGCACAGGAAAGGCAACCTCACAATAATTATTACAAATAAATGCATCTTTATTTAATCAAAAAAATGCATAATCGATGCAATGTCTGGCGATTTGAACGAATTTCGAATGCACCGCTTTCAACCACAAATAAAAACGACTTAAAGCAACTCAATACGAACAGTTCCTTACATTAATTGACAGTAATGCATTTCACCTATGAAATGCATTTTTTCCGGGCTCTGTTCCGTGCAAAATCTTCCACGATATCATCAAACTCCAGTGCATTGGTAAGGTCGCTCTCAATTGCCATGAGAGAAAGTGCCTTGAGGCGTTTTTGTGACATTTTCGTCCTCAGTTCAATTTTTTATCCTGGACAGAAGAGAGAATGACCGCTCCCCTTCGCAATTACTGACGGGCAGAGTCAGAAAAAGCCGTAGCGCTACATACACATTTGGAAACATAGATTGCAGTCCACAATCGAGTATAATTCGTAGCAGTCCTTTTGGTTGCATCATCTCAAGGCTTGTTAAATGATCTGAACTGAATAAATGAATTGCTTCAGCGCTCCACACAAGACTGCTAGTCTGTGTGAATCTCAAAACAGAGAAACATGAGCATATGATTCACTGGGGTTTGATATTAATATTTTTAAAAAGCAAACATTGGTCACTTGTCATCTTCATCATGTTATTCCCTTTCAAAAAAAATAACATAGCCTATGTTCATCTTTCAAGCATGAATAAAGACACCAAGTCTCTCTGTCATGACTTTTTCAAAATTCTTGTAAAACTTCTGACCCTTGGTATTATGTTTATTTAAAATAAAATAAATAACTTATTAAAATAAAAAAATAAGAAACAAATTCCCATCTGCCCCCCCCCCCCCCCCCCCCCCCCCCCCCCCACACACACACACACACACACACACACACACACACACACACACACACACACACACACACACACACCTTTTATAAGCTGAGGGCGTTTCCATGAGTCTCAGGACATGTTTCAGCCTACTTGTTGATTAGCTCACATTTTTATGCCAAAGAAACATGCCCTCAGCTGATAAATTAATGCCAGCATTTTTTTTCTACTGAAAAGTAGCACCCATGCCAACTTGTCTGCTCCTTGCAGCTTATCATGCTTATCATGCTACGCAGCATTACAAGCCCCTGCCGACTAAAACATGACGCAATTCAAGAGGAGGTGTCACACTAAATTTGTTCCGGCTGCCAAATTTGTACCGGGCGCGTCATCCATACGTAATCCATTCCAAACCTGCCTGTCAGCAGATGATCGCGTCGTCCGTTGCCGGGCAGGTTTCAAAAAACATTTGCGCTCATGTTGCCAAAGACGAAATAACATGATACAGTTAACGGATCGCTAGATAACACTTGTTTTTACTTTATATTTGTATTGTATTTAATTGTTTGATCAAATTTAGCTAGTAAACTGAGTGTTTAAAGCGGGTTTCAAAAAACATTAGCGCTCATGTTGCCAGAGACGAAATAACATACAGAAAACGGATCTAGATAACACTTGTTTTTACTTTATATTTGTATTGTATTTAATTGTTTAATCAAATTTAGCAAGTAAACTGAGTGTTTAAAGTAGGTCAAGGAAACGAAATATAGCACATTACAGATAACGGATCGCTAAATAGAAGGTTCGCGAATGTTCGTGAACCTTTCACGTCATTCGACGCGATCGTCCGTTGCCAGGCAACGGACGAAGCGATCATCTGTTGCCAGGCAGATTTGGAGTGGATTACGTATGGATCAGAGCTATAGAGAGAGAGAGTTGCGACACTTCCGTTGGACTCCGTTGTAGCGCCTACTTCCGGGGTATGGAGCCTCGAATAGTTCCAAACAACCATTTTACGGCGTAGGAGACCGTTCATTTCCATTGCTGGCCGCCGAGTTACTTCTGAGGTAAATTGATTAAATAGCTACCTCTTTTGAATTGTCAACTGTCTATATTGTATCAGAGGCCCTTTATGATGCATATACTGATCTTTATTTGTAAATGCACAGCGTAATTATATATATATTCATCTTGGTAGACGACCGATTGCTTGCTAGTTTGTTAGCTCAACTTCACCATCTGTGAAGGTATCTCCAGGGGTAAATTGATTAATAGCTACCTCTTTTGAATTGTCAACTGTCTATATTGTATCAGGACCTTTTATGATGCATATATTGATATTTATTTGTATATGCACAGCGTAATTATATATATTTTTATCTTGGTAGACGACCGATTGCCTGCTAGTTTGTTAGCTCGACTGCACCATGTGATGGTATCTACACCAACAATTACAAAGTTCAGTACTAGTGAATCTAACTTTTATTTAGTTAGTTATTTATGTTGGATTACTAGGATAATTTAGGTTGATTTAAGGACGGGTTTTATGATGCGATAGCTAGTAGAAATAACAGTGTTTGTTTAATTATATCCTGGAAAGGGTGATGTTCAGCACATGAAGCCCTACAGATGCCGCCGATTCAACAATGCTGATTATGATGGGCGGTGAATTTAACCTATATGGCTTTTTCGTTTTAACTTCTTGTTGACTGAATTGTTTCTCTTTCTTAGTGCCAAATTGATTCTCTTTCTTAGTGCCAAATTGATTCTTTTTTGTTTTGCAATAGCCCTCTCTGCTCTCCTTCTCATTAATTTTTCCTTTTCTAGTTGCCTTATTAGGTCCTCCACAGTCGCCCCATCAGTCCCTGGCAGTCTGGTCCCTGGAGCAGCTGGCCCTGGCAAAAGTTATTCCTTCACTGTTGACCCCTGACTGACCCTCGGCACACAAATCCCTGGATCACCTGCCACTGGATCGCCTGCCCCTGAATCACCTGCCCCTGGCAATGTGGCCTCTTGATTGCTCTCTGTGTCTCCTGTGATGTCCTTTTCAACGCTCTTGAAATCCACCTAAATTTCTCCCTCAATCTCTGTAACAATTACAAGGTAATGTTGATGCTATATGTATTTTGCCTTTGCATTTGCAACTACTGTCATCTCCAATGTAAGAAAATGAATTAAAGCAAAACATTTCTGTAATGTGAATTAAATCATCTGCCACAATCAGAAACCAATACAATTTATAAATGGATCTACCGGCAATTGGGTAGAAATGTGTCGATTATCTACATTGTGTGCAAATCCTCAGAGAATCCCTGCCTTCTGGTTGTTTTTTAAACTGAATGTGCAAACATGAATTATGTAATCTCATTAGGAGTGTAGTCTATCCTAGAATTACATGAAATGGGGAATATTGTAAGCTGCATGGATCATACCGAAGTTTAATTTGGCGCAATATGGGTGGTCCGTTGCACTTGGTTCCGGAGGCACCCTCACAGAAGGGGGTTTCCTCCTCTTCGGTTTAGGGCGATGGATGAAAACTGTTGGGCCTGCATCGGGCCTCAACTTCAACATCCTATCTACTTTTGTGGCTTTGAATTGGTCATTTCCAAAGTGTACCTGTAGGTAGGCTTTAATATCAGTTTCCGTTGCACTTCAAATATCATTGGAAAGTCATAATTCTCTACACTACAATTATTATGCCCTTTGAAATGCTAGCAAGTGATCTGAACATTACGTTACATCGTTTTTGACTGTTGCTGACTGTCAATACGTTTTGACGGCTGACCATTGCCATCCATTTCTCCCTGCGCTCTTGGTCCTTGGGGAAGCCGTGATAACCCTTCTCGGACCGATTGGAGCATCCAAATGCTGCACAGCCAACCATGGTATGACCATTGATCTATAAAATGTTAGTTGTAACCAATGAACCATGACACCATTGAAGATCACAGAGCGGGTAACAACTGTTCCTCAACCACTTATGCCCTGACTTTTGAGAATAGGTTAGAGGTCAGAATTCATGACCAAACGAGGATCCTCCCTCCTAAACCCATTTTGAATTTCCTAGGGCTATTCTAAGTATTGTAATGGCATAAAGTATAGTATATTTGCAACGTTATATGTTAATGGTTTGCCCTAAGTATATAGTGTTCCCTGCTGTGTCCATTGTTGAATCTGTTCGCACAATCGCAATCACTTGTTCTTGTCACACTAATTGTTTAATTAAAAAAAATACAATTTCATTCATCCAAGCGTAATGAGTTGTTATTCTTTAATATATTTGATACTTTGTGTGGCTTATATCTTTAAATGATCATGGTAGAACATCTTGAATACTTTGATTTCAACACAGATGTAAGGTACAAGTTAAGGTTAGGCCAGTATGCTAACACGAACGTGTAGCTTTCCCTCCAAAACTTAAAAACGTATCTAAGTAATAGTACTTATAAATAGCTTTCAGTTGCCCCCCTACCGCTCTAAATGTAAAACTGACATTTACAAATATGCAATAATGCAATAACAGTTAGACAAATACTTGCCTGTGATTTTTTCATTCATATTTACCATTTAATATTGAAATCTCTGCTGTCGTCCCATAGAATAACATTGAAAGCGCGGCGTGTTTGGAACTATTGAGGCTTACATGAACCACGTGACCACCCTGTCGGCGAGATCATAGCGTGTCGCAACTCTCTCTCTCTATAGCTCTGGTATGGATGACGCGCCCGGTACAAATTTGGCAGCCGGTACAAATTTAGTGTGACAGAGGCATAGATAGAATCGCCTTGTGGTCCACAGTCATTTATTAGTCATCTGACAGGTTTTAAAATAATAACAATTATTATTAGCTGGTCAGGTTATAACACAGCTGTTATAACCTGACCAGGTTATAACAGATTTTTACATACATACCTGTATTGTGCAGGAACTACTGAATTGCCTAGAAGATCAATTGGTGGTTCTCACTGTTTCCAAACTTAATATATAATATACATATAGCCCATATAATTTATCTATATAATATATAGTATTATGTCTTTCTGCCCATCTACATCTCTACTAAAACTCTGTTTGCAATCTGATCCATTCCCCCCGACCCCAGTGTGTCCAGGCAGGAACGCAGCAAAAGTTGATTGATGACGCTCTCCCATTGACTCCCAGCAAAAGTAGCCTACATGCTTACACCATGTACCGGAACTTAGTAAAAGAAAGCCGCGGAGAGAATCCCAACGAGGCGTTTCTAGGCAGCTTGGTAACAGTGATTTGCGGTAGTCATTTACTCCCCCTCAGTGGCGAAGCTAGACCTCTTTTGGGTGGGCTCAAGCCCACCGAAACTTGCCTTGGCCCACCCAATCATTTCGTCCTCAAATCTAATATTCTACCTTCTTTTTTTTACACAAGCAATGAGAGAATGGATGATGTACACTAATGAACAGGCACAAATGGGCTAGTGAAATCGAGCACAACCTTCCTGCAGGAATCTCTAACCTCTGATTGGTGGGTGGGCGTCTCCTGTTTGACAAAACCAAAAAGGCAGCACGAGCAAAGTTAACATAGTTTCTGCTGTTTAGTCTGTCAAAAAGACTTGCTAGTCTTTATCAGAAAATCCACGATTTCCAGCTGTGTTATAACCTGACCAGCTAATAATAATTATTATTATTTTAAAACCTGTCAGATGACTAATAAATGACAGCGGACCACAAGGCGATTCTATCTATGCCTCTGTCACACTAAATTTGTCCTCTTGAATTGCTTCATGTTTTAGTCGGAAGGGGCTTGTAATGCTGCGTAGCATGATAAGCACGATAAGGTGCAAGGAGCAGAAAAAGTTGGCATGTGTGCTACTTTTCAGTAGAAAAAAAATGCTGGCATTAATTTATCAGCTGAGGGCATGTTCATTGACATAACAATGTGAGCTAATCAACAAGTACAACATTTTCTAATACTATGAGACTCATGGAAACGCCCTCAGCTTATAAAAGGTGTGTGGGGGGTGTTTTATTTTAATAAGTTATTTATTCTATTTTAAATAAACATAATACAAGGGTCAGAAGTTTTACAATAATTTTTTATCGTACAAAGTCATTACAGAGAGACTTGGTGTCTTTATTCATGCTTGAAAGATGAACAGATGGTTTTTTTTTTGAAAGGGAATAACATGATGAAGCTGACAAGTGACCAATGTTTACTGTTTAAAAATAGGAGTCTATTTTTAAAAGTCTAATAGCAGTCTTGTTTAAATGTTACAAATTGAGTTAATAAACTGAACTTGGAAATTGTTTAAGTTGTTGCAGATGTTATCTCCGCTAATTTTATTAATCTAAATAAATAAATTATTATGGCACTTAATGCAAAAACTGCACTCCATGCAAGAGGCTAAACAAATATCGAATCAACCCGCCCCCTATTAGATAAATGTTTTTGATTGGCCCAACCAAGCCATGGAGGTCTGTCTGAATAGGATTGAATTAGCATACCAGAGCAAATAAAACATAAGCTCACAGATTTTCTGGTCCAAGGCTCACAGCATTGACGCGTATGCCACAAACTCGAAATAATTAACACTGCTTTGGTTTAATTGTTCAATTTTATTTGAAAGTAAATTTATTTAGGAGTTGGAATACAATATCTAACTAAAGGAAATGCATAGGATGGCCGGGTAAGTCGGATATTAATTTTGTTTTTAGTTTGAGTGAACGGCGGGTCACTTACACAATAGCCAGTGAGCGTGAGCGGATCGATAAAATCATCTAAAGTAGCCTACCATGTTCATGTTTATCTCAACAGACCATGATTTATTTTTGAAGATTATTTAGATTTAAACTTCCAAAAAGATTGCTAAAAAAAAAACGACAACAACGGTTCAACTGGTGTGATGTGGAACATTTGCTCCGGGAGATACAGTGCTGCAAAGTTGAGCAATTATGAAAAGTTTGCAAAGCTGCACTTGCAAAGTTGAGCCATTATAGTAAATTATACCTTTACTGTATCTCATTAATACATATTTTATGATAATAAGCCTGAGAAGAGCAGGAGATGTGTGTAAATATCTTGTTAATGGGTACACAAACGTATTGCGACCAATGCTAAGGCCTGTTTCTCTGAATTGTTCTTTACTCCTCAATGATATAGTCTGTAACTGTAACTTTTCCATTTAATATGTTAAAATAATGAATGACACTACACTCTGCTCCTCCATCTGTCTCTCATTCTGTCTCTTCTCTTATGTCTCTCAGTGGAGACACGTGGAGGGAGGACTTCTTGGTCCATGGGGATTATTGGATGGCCGTGGCAGCTTTGGCGGCTAAGAGAAGCAAGGACCCTAGAACTCAGGTCGATTATACCATTCTTTTGAATATTAACCTCATATCGCACGTGAATTTGAGTGCTGTCATCATGTTTGACTTACTCAAAGGCCATCCTAAATCTTCTATTAATCCTACTTCAAATTAGATAATGACGGAGGGAAACAGTGCATTACTTTACTGCAGCCAAGGCATAAGGCCATATTGGGCACTTCCTCCACAGAACCCAGCTGACGGAGCAGAACCAGTTAATTGACTTGTTTAATTGACAACCGCTTTGAAGCTGTGTGTGTGTGTGTGTGTGTGTGTGTGTGTGTGTGTGTGTGTGTGTGTGTGTGTGTGTGTGTGTGTGTGTGTGTGTGTGTGTGTGTGTGTGTGTGTGTGTGTTGCACAGCTAGAGATTGACAACCTTTTCTGCTGTTCCAGATGTGACCACCAAAACCGTTAGTTCAGAACTGCATCACCCAGAATTTTCTGTGGATAATTAACTTGAGTTTATTTCAAAATTTCTTGTTATGAATTGTACCTAAAAATGTAAAGTATATTATTTTAATAATACCAAAATTCCTACCAATCATAGTCAAAACTTTTTTTGTAGAAATAACTTTGAAAATCTCCCTGATTACAGGTTGGTGCCTGTATAGTGAACCAGGAGAATGTCATTGTTGGCATCGGTTACAATCGAATGCCCGAAGGCTGGGACGATGACCATTTGCCATGGAATAGACATGGCCAGGGCAGATGGGACACTAACGCTCATGGTGAGTTACTTCGATTTAGTTGGGGTCAAATGTGTACCTTTTATTATTCATTACTGTATCATTCTAAAGAAACCTTATTCAAGAATAAAATATCAGTTGACCTGAAATTTGATTTCCCCCTCCCTACACACCAACACCAGTGTGCAGTGCAGTGGCTGTAGCCATAATGAATAAGAAGTGCGCTGATCTGAAAGGCTGCAAGATTTACGTGACACTTTTTCCATGCACTGAGTCTGCCAAGCTTATCATCGAAGCAGGTGGGTGGCAGACTGGGAGAGCCACGTACGCACACAAACACACAAACACACAAACACACAAACACACAAACACACAAATCCATTAAAATAAAGTCCTGAATTACCAGAGGCCATTGCCTCTGGTAATTCAGAGATCAGCACTATAAGAAAGGTATTTGATGTTATCACTGACGTTTTGGTAGTGAATGTATCAGTTGCATTTAGTCTACCAACATATCCTTAATGTGTTCTTAACATCCTACCAGGTATTAAGAAAGTGGTGTATCTCTCTGACCAGTACCGCGACATGGAAATGATGGCAGCCTCTTCGAGGTTTCTGCTGGCAGTGGCAGAAATAAAGTGCATGTGAGACACAAACACACACACACACACACACACACACACACACACACACACACACACACACACACACACACACACACACACACACACACACACACACACACACACACACACACACACACAGTGATCTAGATACAGTGATCTAGATACAGTGATCTAGATAGTTACTTCCTGGATTCCCGAACTCCACAGGATATCCACCTCAGAATTTTTTGATATGTATTTCCATCGGGTATTGTGATTTATAATTTACTGGTGGGCCTGAACTGGTTTCGGACCGACTTCTGACCGTGTGTGGAAGTCTTGGGGAATGTAGAGACGACAACCTGTCCTCTAATGATCTGTCAAGGGAACACTGGTCAGATGCACAGGGAGATCAGGCAGGATGCAGGGTTGGCACACTGGTCCAGGACCTGTGGAAAGGAGTGGAGGGAATTTAGGAAGGGTGGAAGTACTTTTCTTTTTCATAGGGATAACCAAAAGAGGTTTGAGGAGGATTAAATCCAGTATTCCTAACTAAATAAAGCTAATTTCTCATCTTAACCCAAGTCACAGTAAAAGATCATCATAGTGTAAACATTTATTCTGGGCATGAGCTCCACGGATGGATTCCAGGTTTGGCTGCTTACCAGCCTTGCAGCGTGGTGAAGAGGCATCTTACCCCCTTCCCTCTTCATGCTCCTGTTTGGTCGTCTTCAACTCATGCCACAGCATCTGATCTTTGAATTCTTATTGTTTGTTTCAATTTTGTCATATCCCAGACGTTGTATTGGTCCATTTCTAGTATTAGGTAGTGGAATAGTTTCTGTTTAAGTTTTTTTCAAGAGAGGGATAAAGGACGAGTCTCATGGAAAGATTGGAGGGAAATGGAAACAAACATTGGCGATAAGGCGACGCTAAATGGAAAAAGTTCTTCAAGGGTTCATTGAGACTTTCTCTAGAAGTAGGTGTGTGTTTAGGGGTCACTGTTGAACTGAACCAAAATGTAGTCTAGTGCTAGTGGATGGTCGGAGACTGATTCATCAATAACGTTGGATCACTTCTGTCTCCCTGTGTTTTTTTACAGTCAGTTCAAGCCTACGGAGCCAACCATCACCATTGATTTGACGGTCAATAACTAACCTGGAAATCTGGACGGCCAGACATGCAAAAGTTGGGGGGCTTGCTTTGTCTAAAGGGAATACTTTCAGATATCTGCGCTTTGAAATCTCTTTCCCTTCCTTTTGATAAATCTCATGAATATGAGGAACTTTAAATTTATACTAAGCCCTTACCGGCTCAATGCAATAGTGGGTTCATATTATGCTTCATTAGGCTTTAACATTTATTTGTTTTATATTTTAATGTGTTGTTAACTCTCTCTATTATTCTGCCATGTTTGACTTGCACAGCCTTAACCGCTCGCACGCTTTTTATGAAACTTACTACAGCTGTAGAGGCTGACTCAAGATTAACAGAGAGGAAATATTAGATTGAGGCCTAACTTAGGTTTTCATGCATCTTAATGGTTTGACCAACACAGTCTCACTCCGAGAACGTCAAATACCGACTGTTGGCAAAGGCCCTTTAGCGTCGGTGACCAGGCGCGTCGTTAGCAATTGAAAACATCCGGGGCTTTAGCCCGGGGGGGAGCACCGTCCTGACTCCTGCTGCTACGGTATCTTAATTAATTAATTAATTAATTAATTAATTAATTAATTAATTAATTAATGTATCGATTAATTAATTAAGGGCGCCCCCAACACATAGGTCGCCTATGCCGAGCGCCAGGGCAAAAATAAGACATTAGAATAGCTATAGATATAGCCTGCGTGCACCTACCCGATGTCAAGAAGCCATCGCTGCTCCGACGGACCTTTCTCCCCCAGCCAGGCAACGGCAAGTAAGTAGTGGTCTGCTTTATGTTTCATTTTTAAGTTATTACTTATTGTCAGTGTAGGTTTAATGTTACAGATAAAAACATGCTTTATATTTAGTCAGCATTTCAGAGTTCTAATGTTTTCCCGGAATATGCATTCCTAAACTGTTCCTAAACGCGTCAAGTTCTCTTTAAGATCGCATGAGATGATATGTGCTATCGCGCGACCTGTAACCAGGAAGTAAACACTCACTTGCATGAAATGATATGCGCTATCGCGCGACGTGTAACCAGGATGTAGATTTAAATAATGAAAAAATAATCTTCCCAGACTGTTTCTGTTACTTGCTTATGCTGTATGCACGTTGTTTAAGAAGCTTATCTCCATATAAATCTGAACTGTACATGAATCTGTTAATGAAGTCTCATTTCGACTCCTTCCTCCACTTCACTATTCATGTTCTGTTGCTTGCCGTTAACTACAGCCGCCCTTCCTGGGTAACGCCACCACCAATCCCTGGTCATCCATTGAAGCCATCTCTCTCACACTGCACAGTCACACTGTTGCCGCTTCATTCTCATTGTCTCATAATCTCATTATTATGGCTGCTGTGGATGCTTTAAAAAATAAACATTTTTCTCTTAGGTAAAATCAAACCAGTGGGATGTTAGATTGAAAACCTCCAAAGCAATGTATTAAAAATTGAAAGACAGTCCTATGTGAAGTTTCTTTTTTGGGGATTTTCAAAATGAGGTACCAGAATGGATTGTCAACCCACTGTTTCTCAACCCTCTCCGATTATTACTATGAGTAGTAGTATTGCATGCATACAGTACTCACATCAGCGCCACAGTAAGCCTATAGAGGCTGCAACCATTTGCTTCTCAAAAGATTGTAGTGTTTTAGAATGAACAACCACTAGAGAGACAAGACAAGACTAATTTTGATTGACAAGTTGGCTAGATTTATATATGTAGGCCTATTTATATTATTTTTTTATTTATAAGAATGAAAGAAATTGTGTAATGAAAGAATAAAACGATGCATTTTTGTATGAATAACATCTTGCTCCCGCGGCCAGTGCCAGCACCGGCATTGCAAGGGGAGGGATATTACGTACATTTGCAGGAGGCGGGATAAGTGTGGCCGCTGTCACTCAGGTTTGTTTTGGTTTGACGCAGACAGCATGGAGGCAGAACAGACCGCAGAAGTCAACGCGATCGTCTTCAATGTTGCTGCAACGATGCAGCATATATTCAGAAGAGCAGCCAGTACTTACGTGTATGAAAGCAGCTATATATATGTATATATATACATAATTTTTTTTTTTTTTTTTTACGGCTGAGATCCGGGGCTGATCCCAAAAGATCCGGGGCTATAGCCCCGAATGCCCAGGTCTAACGACGCGCCTGTCGGTGACTGACGGGAAAGGTACCCTTTTTATTCGGTCGGTGACGGTAAAGGTACCCTTCGGCGTCTTCTGCATACGGAATGGGGGGTGCCTCACTACGTCTCTAATAGACGATGTGAGCATCTTTCCTATTGGATAGTTTTTTAGGATATTCTTCTGTGAAAATGGCGGACATACTTTTTATCCTGGGTGGAAAATATGATATTTTAGAATAGTTACACCATTAAAAGTGTTTATGTAAACATTTTTAGCGAGAAATGTGCATTTTACTTTCATAATCGTCGTTCGGCGAATGTGAAGGATGTTTGGTTTGATAGATATGACGAAGAATATTTCATCGGGCGATAATGGCCGGCGTACAGGCATCACGGGCTCACGAAAATAGGTGACACTGTCACGTTATTTAATCTATTGAAACGTGATCAGGTAGGCCTACACGTATTTTCTAAATGTTCGTGTCAAAAAGCAAAATTTTCAAACTCATGCATATCAATTGGAAGTATTTGTCGTGATTTGTCACTAAGCACGACTTCCATCTAAGGTTCTGTCCGGGAGCTTTCTCCCTATTGTCCCTTAAGGAGCTCCGTACAGAACATTTATTGTTAAAAATTGTCTGTGATAACTAAGAATATGACAGCTTTTCCAGTCTCACCAATATGCGCACAGATCGCACGGTTTGACACTTTCAAGATGCGTGCAGTAGCCTACATACGCCAAATGACCATTTCGTGTGCATACGATACGCAAAACCCAGCATTAACTACTGTGGAGGGCGGATACGTCCATTTCGCGTGCATATGATACGAAAAACCCAGCATTAACTGAATGGGAGATGCAATATTTTAGGACAGATTCACCATTTAACGTGTTTCTAATGACATTTCTAGCGAGAAATGTACTTTTCCCTTGAATAATCCTCAGTCAGTGAATGTGTATGATCTTTATTAATCTTTATTATCTGAATGGGAAATGCAGCTCACGTGTTTCCTGCTTTTGTGTTATTAAACCGTTACTTTATGTAACTTTTAATGATATCATCTTGTTAGAAACACGTACGTTTTCGTGAACACTGGATTACGTCGCATTTCAACATAAAATAGCGTGTTATACACACACACACACACACACACACACACACACACACACACACACACACACACACACACACACACACACACACACACACACACACACACACACACACACACACTGCATTTCGCTGCCAAATATATAAATACTAAGGCAGAATAAAGAATAAATTAATTCATTATCATTCAACTTCAACATGCGTTATTACAGTATAGTGGTGGAGGGATGACGTGTGTTGGCCAACCCGGAAGTGAGCGTCGCCCTGGGTTCCCTTGACAAAAAGCCAACGGGTTTTTCCATTTGATTTTGGATTATTGCAGAAAAATTAGCATCTTTGAAGCACCTCCTCAAAAACTGAAAATAAATAAAAATAACTGTGCTCCAAAGAAAGAAATGTAAACCAATGCATTCCGAATGGGAGTGTTTCTCCGATTTTTCCATGCTACACAGAACGAAATGTAAACCCATGCAAATAAAGACTTCATGGTCATAATCATTTAAATATCATTAATCTCCTGAGGGTGGTATTCTATTTTTTTCAACGGGGCTGAATCCAGTCACTTGACCGTCATGGTTGCTATGGTGGTTGCTATCCACCAGCCCCTCTAATCCTTACATGGCTCTAAAAACCACGCGGCAAATGAGCTGCCGTGATTTGTGTTGTTTTTGTCGTAAACTAGTGTCCGATGGTTAAAAAATAGACGGATATTCCAAGGTATCCTTAAAAGGCAGCTTGGATGTTTTTATTTTCTGCAGTTTAGACTTCTTCTATAACCTATTTTTGAAAGCAAAACACCAAGCTCATTGATTTAACGAGGCAGGGTTATTTGTTTTATTTATTAAATAAATATTTATGAGAGGTCATTCCTTCTCCTGAGTTTTCTTCCTATTTATGTCTAGTGTACAACCCTACTGTCCACAAGCATCACCCCCCCCTCCCCATATGGATTTGGAGAATTGTTGCCACGTCCCAGTGGTGGAGGTATCATATATATGAAAGAGGGCATTCAATTATACTACAATGATCAATTAGGAGGCCGAAGCCCTAAAGGAAGTGATGCAATAGGTGACTGGGTCGACGACATTTAAGTAAGCTTTACTTTGAGGTCTCTTATATATCAAAGGGGGTCTCAAAGGACGCATACGCTTCAACTTGTGGCTCCGGTCCTACAGGAAATGACTCAGCAAGTGCTCCATCTCGTTGCACCTGCACCCAGCGGCTCGCTTGCAAGATTTTGGCCTGAAGTTATTCCCAGACCTACACCGTAGCCATCCAACCTGCATATCTGAGAATCAGGCCTCTCTTTAATAATGACAAAATGTATGAGAGAAATACACATTAACTTTTGACTCATAAGCGGCGTGGTGCCGGCTCCTTTTGACCTTTTGACCCCAGACTTCTGGGGGAATAGCTGAATCAATTCATTAGTCAATCAAAAGCATGTAAATATCTTCCCGGTGACGTAAGAGGGAGAACAAGGTGTCCTTCAACATCTACGCTTCCAGGCGATTGCAACGGTGCCACACATGAGCATATTCGAACATGTTTAATGGTAGTAATTAGCTGTCGAAATTGGAGGCCTTAATCAATAATGAGCAGCTATTGATTTGCTTCCCGATAGAAATTTGTGACAAATGACATGTTATTTAGCCTCTACACGTTGAGTTGAGTCCAATGACACCAAGCATGACACTCTAGAAAATGGTAACATGTATTTTACATGGTACACCTAGGTCTAGGACATTATCTCGGTGTAGCAAGAGGGCGAGCTTGATCTCATTGGACTCAGCTTAACGTGTAGATGCTAAATAACATGTAATTTGTCAAAAATCTCCATCGGGAAGCAAATCTATAGCTGGTCATTATTGATAAAGGCCTCCAAAATCGACAGCTAATTACTACCCCGAAACATATTCAAATATGATCATGTGTGGCACTGTTGCAATCGCCTCGAAACGTAGATGTCAAAGGACACCTTGTTTGCTCCGTTACGTAACCGGGAAGATATTTTCATACTTCTAATGAATTGATTCATATTTTAAGGTTCTCGGAGTGAGACTTTAAGCGGCTGCAGCAGAAGTGTTGAGACGAAAGATGATATCAAGACATTTATAGAATATTCACATTCACATTATGATTCTTCGTCATAACATCCGACCAAACATCCTTTACAGTCACCAAGCGAGGATTATGAAAGTCCAGGCCCCCCCTTCCGGCACTCAAGGTCCGACTGGGCCAAGTTTAGGGCAGGAAGGGCCCCCCATTCCGGCCCTCGGGGTCCGACCGGGCCAAGTTTCGGTGCGGGGGTCCCAGTTAGGCCTTAGAATAAGGTATTCAAATTTCAGGGCGGTAGGACCTTCCTATCTCAAAAACTGTTTTTCCACCACATTCTGAACCATTAGGTCTTGCAGGTAACACATCTGAGGGGCTTTGTCCTTTAGGCCGAAGCCCTAAAGGAAGTGATGCAATAGGTGACTGGGTCGACAACATTTAAGTATGCTTTACTTTGAGGTCTCATATATATCAAAGGGGGTCTCAAAGGACGCATACGCTTCAACCTGTGGCTCCAGCCCTACAGGAAATGACTCAGCAAGTGCTCCATCTCGTTGCACCTGCACCCAGCGGCTCACTTGCAAGATTTTGGCCTGAAGTTCTTCCCAGACCTACACCCTAGCCATCCAACACGCATATCTTAGAATCAGGCTTCTCTTTAATAATGACAAAAAGCTATTAGAGAAATACACATTCACTTTTTGTTATCTCATAAGCGGCGTGGTGCCGGCTCCTTTTGACCTTTTGACCCCAGACTTCAAAAACGTGGCCACAGGCCAGCTGTGACTACACACCTTAAGCCACAAATGTACACCTCCATCCCACAAAAAATGGGGACTAGAAACTAACCTCTGTCTTATGTACATTTACCGTACTGTGGGAGGTCACGCCCCTTTTCCGGCCTTTTCGAGATAGCTAGGGATGCTAAAATGTTTACACACATTTCCCGGGGCCCCGAGAACGACATATCCGAGATTTGGAGTTCTAGCCCTTAGAGAAAAAAAGTTTTCCCAAATGGACTGTCATTTGGACAAAGCCCCTCAGAAGTGTTACCTGCAAGACCTAATGGTTCAGAATGTGGTGGAAAAACAGTTTTTGAGATAGGAAGGTCCTACCGCCCTGAAATTTGAATACCTTATTCTAAGGCCTAACTGGGACCCCCGCACCGAAACTTGGCCCGGTCGGACCCCGAGGGCCGGAATGGGGGGCCCTTCCTGCCCTAAACTTGGCCCAGTCGGACCTTGAGTGCCGGAAGGGGGGGCCTGGACTTTCATAATCCTCGCTTGGTGACTGTAAAGGATGTTTGGTCGGATGTTATGACGAAGAATCATAATGTGAATGTGAATATTCTATAAATGTCTTGATATCATCTTTCGTCTCAACACTTCTGCTGCAGCCGCTTAAAGTATCACTCCGAGAACCTTAAAATATGAATCAATTCATTAGAAGTATGAAAATATCTTCCCGGTTACGTAACGGGGCAAACAAGGTGTCCTTTGACATCTACGTTTCGAGGCGATTGCAACAGTGCCACACATGATCATATTTGAATATGTTTCGGGGTAGTAATTAGCTGTCGATTTTGGAGGCCTTTATCAATAATGACCAGCTATAGATTTGCTTCCCGATGGAGATTTTTGACAAATTACATGTTATTTAGCATCTACACGTTAAGCTGAGTCCAATGAGATCAAGCTCGCCCTCTTGCTACACCGAGATAATGTCCTAGACCTAGGTGTACCATGTAAAATACATGTTACCATTTTCTAGAGTGTCATGCTTGGTGTCATTGGACTCAACTCAACGTGTAGAGGCTAAATAACATGTCATTTGTCACAAATTTCTATCGGGAAGCAAATCAATAGCTGCTCATTATTGATTAAGGCCTCCAATTTCGACAGCTAATTACTACCATTAAACATGTTCGAATATGCTCATGTGTGGCACCGTTGCAATCGCCTGGAAGCGTAGATGTTGAAGGACACCTTGTTCTCCCTCTTACGTCACCGGGAAGATATTTACATGCTTTTGATTGACTAATGAATTGATTCAGCTATTCCCCCAGAAGTCTGGGGTCAAAAGGTCAAAAGGAGCCGGCACCACGCCGCTTATGAGTCAAAAGTTAATGTGTATTTCTCTCATACATTTTGTCATTATTAAAGAGAGGCCTGATTCTCAGATATGCAGGTTGGATGGCTACGGTGTAGGTCTGGGAATAACTTCAGGCCAAAATCTTGCAAGTGAGCCGCTGGGTGCAGGTGCAACGAGATGGAGCACTTGCTGAGTCATTTCCTGTAGGACCGGAGCCACAGGTTGAAGCGTATGCGTCCTTTGAGACCCCCTTTGATATATAAGAGACCTCAAAGTAAAGCTTACTTAAATGTCGTCGACCCAGTCACCTATTGCATCACTTCCTTTAGGGCTTCGGCCTCCTAATTGATCATTGTAGTATAATTGAATGCCCTCTTTCATATATATGATACCTCCACCACTGGGACGTGGCAACAATTCTCCAAATCCATATGGGGAGGGGGGGGTGATGCTTGTGGACAGTAGGGTTGTACACTAGACATAAATAGGAAGAAAACTCAGGAGAAGGAATGACCTCTCATAAATATTTATTTAATAAATAAAACAAATAACCCTGCCTCGTTAAATCAATGAGCTTGGTGTTTTGCTTTCAAAAATAGGTTATAGAAGAAGTCTAAACTGCAGAAAATAAAAACATCCAAGCTGCCTTTTAAGGATACCTTGGAATATCCGTCTATTTTTTAACCATCGGACACTAGTTTACGACAAAAACAACACAAATCACGGCAGCTCATTTGCCGCGTGGTTTTTAGAGCCATGTAAGGATTAGAGGGGCTGGTGGATAGCAACCACCATAGCAACCATGACGGTCAAGTGACTGGATTCAGCCCCGTTGAAAAAAATAGAATACCACCCTCAGGAGATTAATGATATTTAAATGATTATGACCATGAAGTCTTTATTTGCATGGGTTTACATTTCGTTCTGTGTAGCATGGAAAAATCGGAGAAACACTCCCATTCGGAATGCATTGGTTTACATTTCTTTCTTTGGAGCACAGTTATTTTTATTTATTTTCAGTTTTTGAGGAGGTGCTTCAAAGATGCTAATTTTTCTGCAATAATCCAAAATCAAATGGAAAAACCCGTTGGCTTTTTGTCAAGGGAACCCAGGGCGACGCTCACTTCCGGGTTGGCCAACACACGTCATCCCTCCACCACTATACTGTAATAACGCATGTTGAAGTTGAATGATAATGAATTAATTTATTCTTTATTCTGCCTTAGTATTTATTTATTTGGCAGCGAAATGCAGTGTGTGTGTGTGTGTGTGTGTGTGTGTGTGTGTGTGTGTGTGTGTGTGTGTGTGTGTGTGTGTGTGTGTGTGTGTGTGTGTGTGTGTGTGTGTGTGTGTGTGTATAACACGCTATTTTATGTTGAAATGCGACGTAATCCAGTGTTCACGAAAACGTACGTGTTTCTAACAAGATGATATCATTAAAAGTTACATAAAGTAACGGTTTAATAACACAAAAGCAGGAAACACGTGAGCTGCATTTCCCATTCAGATAATAAAGATTAATAAAGATCATACACAGGCGCGTCGTTAGACCTGGGCATTCGGGGCTATAGCCCCGGATCTTTTGGGATCAGCCCCGGATCTCAGCCGTAAAAAAAAAAAAAAAAAATTATGTATATATATACATATATATAGCTGCTTTCATACACGTAAGTACTGGCTGCTCTTCTGAATATATGCTGCATCGTTGCAGCAACATTGAAGACGATCGCGTTGACTTCTGCGGTCTGTTCTGCCTCCATGCTGTCTGCGTCAAACCAAAACAAACCTGAGTGACAGCGGCCACACTTATCCCGCCTCCTGCAAATGTACGTAATATCCCTCCCCTTGCAATGCCGGTGCTGGCACTGGCCGCGGGAGCAAGATGTTATTCATACAAAAATGCATCGTTTTATTCTTTCATTACACAATTTCTTTCATTCTTATAAATAAAAAAATAATATAAATAGGCCTACATATATAAATCTAGCCAACTTGTCAATCAAAATTAGTCTTGTCTTGTCTCTCTAGTGGTTGTTCATTCTAAAACACTACAATCTTTTGAGAAGCAAATGGTTGCAGCCTCTATAGGCTTACTGTGGCGCTGATGTGAGTACTGTATGCATGCAATACTACTACTCATAGTAATAATCGGAGAGGGTTGAGAAACAGTGGGTTGACAATCCATTCTGGTACCTCATTTTGAAAATCCCCAAAAAAGAAACTTCACATAGGACTGTCTTTCAATTTTTAATACATTGCTTTGGAGGTTTTCAATCTAACATCCCACTGGTTTGATTTTACCTAAGAGAAAAATGTTTATTTTTTAAAGCATCCACAGCAGCCATAATAATGAGATTATGAGACAATGAGAATGAAGCGGCAACAGTGTGACTGTGCAGTGTGAGAGAGATGGCTTCAATGGATGACCAGGGATTGGTGGTGGCGTTACCCAGGAAGGGCGGCTGTAGTTAACGGCAAGCAACAGAACATGAATAGTGAAGTGGAGGAAGGAGTCGAAATGAGACTTCATTAACAGATTCATGTACAGTTCAGATTTATATGGAGATAAGCTTCTTAAACAACGTGCATACAGCATAAGCAAGTAACAGAAACAGTCTGGGAAGATTATTTTTTCATTATTTAAATCTACATCCTGGTTACACGTCGCGCGATAGCGCATATCATTTCATGCAAGTGAGTGTTTACTTCCTGGTTACAGGTCGCGCGATAGCACATATCATCTCATGCGATCTTAAAGAGAACTTGACGCGTTTAGGAACAGTTTAGGAATGCATATTCCGGGAAAACATTAGAACTCTGAAATGCTGACTAAATATAAAGCATGTTTTTATCTGTAACATTAAACCTACACTGACAATAAGTAATAACTTAAAAATGAAACATAAAGCAGACCACTACTTACTTGCCGTTGCCTGGCTGGGGGAGAAAGGTCCGTCGGAGCAGCGATGGCTTCTTGACATCGGGTAGGTGCACGCAGGCTATATCTATAGCTATTCTAATGTCTTATTTTTGCCCTGGCGCTCGGCATAGGCGACCTATGTGTTGGGGGCGCCCTTAATTAATTAATCGATACATTAATTAATTAATTAATTAATTAATTAATTAATTAATTAATTAATTAATTAATTAAGATACCGTAGCAGCAGGAGTCAGGACGGTGCTCCCCCCCGGGCTAAAGCCCCGGATGTTTTCAATTGCTAACGACGCGCCTGATCATACACATTCACTGACTGAGGATTATTCAAGGGAAAAGTACATTTCTCGCTAGAAATGTCATTAGAAACACGTTAAATGGTGAATCTGTCTTAAAATATTGCATCTCCCATTCAGTTAATGCTGGGTTTTTCGTATCATATGCACGCGAAATGGACGTATCCGCCCTCCGCAGTAGTTAATGCTGGGTTTTGCGTATCGTATGCACACGAAATGGTCATTTGGCGTATGTAGGCTACTGCACGCATCTTGAAAGTGTCAAACCGTGCGATCTGTGCGCATATTGGTGAGACTGGAAAAGCTGTCATATTCTTAGTTATCACAGACAATTTTTAACAATAAATGTTCTGGACGGAGCTCCTTAAGGGACAATAGGGAGAAAGCTCCCGGACAGAACCTTAGATGGAAGTCGTGCTTAGTGACAAATCACGACAAATACTTCCAATTGATATGCATGAGTTTGAAAATTTTGCTTTTTGACACGAACATTTAGAAAATACGTGTACCTGATCACGTTTCAATAGATTAAATAACGTGACAGTGTCACCTATTTTCGTGAGCCCGGGATGCCTGTACGCCGGCCATTATCGCCCGATGAAATATTCTTCGTCATATCAAACCAAACATCCTTCACATTCGCCGAACGACGATTATGAAAGTAAAATGCACATTTCTCGCTAAAAATGTTTACATAAACACTTTTAATGGTGTAACTATTCTAAAATATCATATTTTCCACCCAGGATAAAAAGTATGTCCGCCATTTTCACAGAAGAATATCCTAAAAAACTATCCAATAGGAAAGATGCTCACATCGTCTATTAGAGACGTAGTGAGGCACCCCCCATTCCGTATGCAGAAGACGCCGAAGGGTACCTTTACCGTCACCGACCGAATAAAAAGGGTACCTTTCCCGTCAGTCACCGACGCTAAAGGGCCTTTGCCAACAGTCGGTATTTGACGTTCTCGGAGTGAGACTGTGTTGATTTGGGAGGACGTTCGGCCGCTCGCTTTGCCCCGATACACTGTGTTTAAAAGTGATACCACCTCTAAATTGAGATTATTGTTTCGCGCTGTTGGCGAATATCCAGCAGGCCAGCCCAAGTCACTTTCGTATTTTTTATTTTCTTTAAAGAATAATATGAATAAAAAAAGGACAAATGGTGGCCGGCCGGCTCGGCCTGAAACCGTCCGGCCGCTCGGGAAAACTACCGAACCTCCCGATGGCCAGTCCGCCCCTGGTCTTTGGTGTCTAGACTAGCCCTCCAGGCGGAAAATATCTCAGATATCTAAAACAATAAAAGTCATTACAAGTCAAAGAGGCGGAGCCCGAGTCAAGTCTCAAGTCAATAGCAGTTAAGTCTAAGTCGAGTCGCAAGTCATGCGTAATTTTGTCAAGTCAAGTCTGAAGTCATCAAAATCATGACTCGAGTCTGACTCAAGTCCAAGTCATGGGACTCGAGTCCACGTCTCGCCCATGTACTAATACAATTTAAGTTTTCTCTTTTCAAAACCTCACTAAGCGTTTTACTAGCCGTTTTATCCTGTATTTATTTTGCAGGAGGGGTGGGCGGCTGAAAGGAGTCGTAGTGAAACAATTGTTGATTCGGCCCGGCATCCGAGAGGGCTCAGTGCACGGCTTTGTGAACTTCTCATGTCTGAGGTTTTTCCGTTTAATTAACATGAAAATGTTGATGGTTTCTAGGTACTGTGTTGGATTTTTATCACTTAAAGTCGCAGAGGGATGTGAGACAGATCCTCGCTTATGATGCCACAATGCTTAACAACGAGAATATTTCTGCCACCGGCACGTCAGGCACTAGGGCGTGGCTGGCTCCCATGATGCGGAAGCAAATCTCTCCTTGATGTTCCCCTAAGCCGAGTAGTTTTCATAGTAATTATTGGGTGCCATTTTTTTATCCGCTGTCCTTTATTTAATAGGACCATGGTTTATGACGTTGTCTCCTTCCACTTCTGGGTGAAAGTCCAGCAGAAATTCTCAAGCCTGCGCAGAACGCAAAATCCGTTTACGATACGATGGCTAGGGCCATATGAAATCCGTTTGTTTTTTTTCCAAATTCCGTTTTTTTTTTTTTTCAAATTCCGTTTTTTCCGTTTTAATTTTCATTAATTCCGTTTTTACACTTAAAATCATCAGAACGAGTGTCAAATAAGTGCGAACGAATACAATTTAATCAGATAGAAGACTACATTTATTAAAACATCACAACATTGCACTGTTTTTAGTGCTTCAAATAAAAACATGACAAATATTAAAGTGCTTATAAACTCTTTTTTTATAAACTCAAATTGTTTTTTGAAGGGGCGTGCCCTGGCTACGGCGTTCATTGTTTTTCATATGGATTTTGGACTTCAAGTGGTCATCGCACGTATCTTTGCGTTTCCAATCGATAGTATGTTGACATATTCTACAAAACACCTGAGTGATAGAAGTGTTTTGGATATTGTTCGGCTCTGAATTTGGGGTTAGAACCGAATTACGGGCGCTTCAACTTCTTCTTCGGCTTCTTGTTAGGAGCGGGACCTATTGTTTGCGTGGTGGACCGGGGATTTTTTTTTAACATTGTTGTGCGAGTGACTGCTAAACATTCAGTGGCGTTAATGTCACCTGTGTTGTTTCCCTTTTCCCTCGAAACTGAATTTCACCAAAATAATGGCGAATTCCGCTGCATTCCGCTGCATATTGTAAATGTGACGTCTGATGTGCCTTGTCCCTGTTGCATGTTATATGTGCTGAAGAACAGGAAACTGCTGGAAATCAGTTATTTTACTAAGACAGGCCCGTTTTAAATTGTAACTTTGTTACTTTTAATACTTTCCTGCTTAATAAAAAAAAAAAAAAAAAAAAAAAAAACATTATCAGTTGATTCCGTTTTTATTGTCCAATTCCGTGATTCCGTCTGCGTTTTCGTTATCGCGGATTTCAAAGGGCCCTAGATGGCTGAGTATACATGCTGTTTGCAGACTATGAATGACTTATCTAGGTGTTCGATTCCGATTATGTGATGTCATACAAAAATACATACAAAAATCTAAAAGACAGGAATGCAAAGCTGGAGTACACACACAAGATAACCTGCCATTTCAAAGACAGCAGAGACACACTGGGCCTGTGGGAGGGCATTCAGACCATCATGGACTACAAACCCACGCCACAGATCTGCAACAGCAACAGCTCTCTGCCCAACAACCTCAACAGCTTCATTGCACAGGAGCCCCCCCAAGGCTATATGCTCAGTCCCCTGCTCTTCACCCTGCTGACTCACGACTGTACACAAACCCACAGCACCAATCACATGGTGAAGTTTGCAGACGACACAACTCTGGTGGGTCTCGTCACCAGGGACAACGAGACCCACTACAGGAAAATGGGCAACCATCTGACCACGTGGTGCAGAGACAACAACCTCCTGCTGAATGTCAGCAAAACAAAAGAGATTGTTGTTGACTTCCGGAGAGGCCACACCAAACACCCACCACTTACCACTTAGTGCTGCTGGGGAAAAGTGAGCAGCACCAAATTCCTGGGGGTGCACATCAGTGAGGACCTCTCCTAGACCACCAACACTGCATTGCTGGTGAAGAAAGCACAGCGGCGCCTCTACTTCTTTCGCAAACTCAAGCAAGCGAGAGCTCCCCCACCCATTATGTGCACATTCTACCGGGGCACCGTTGAGAGCATCCGGTCCAGATACATCACTGTGTGGGGCGGGAGCTGCACTGACTACAACAGGAGAGCCCAGCAACTTGAAGTGAACACAGCTGGAGGGATCATTGGTGCCCGTACCCCTCCTTGAAAGACACATCATCAACCGCCTCACTACTGTTCAGCCTCCTGCCCTCTGGGAAAAGGTATCGGAGCCTCTATGCCGCTCTATCAGGCTCACACTCCATCAGGAGGCTAAACTCTCTTCCCTCTCTCCCCTCAGCTTCATCCACCGGGCTGTCAGAAAGCTCACTCTCTCCCCCCCCCTCCCCCCAAATTCCTATGGACCCTGAACCCTGACCTTCAGACTTTTTGCACTATTACATTATATAAATGTTGCACTATTACAATATATAATAAAATATATATTTTGCTGCTATTATTTTTGCACTATTACAACTACAGAAACCTTTTGCTGCTACTTTCTTACGTATACATAGTAGACTCATATTTTATTGTTTATTATTAGGATGATAAAGGCCTCTATCTGTTGTGCACTTTATTGTTAACTTTAGTGTGAGGAAATGTCCTGTGTTTATCTGTTGTGCCTGTGCACTTTATCTCTGTCACTGTGGGATAGTGAGAAACGTCTTTTGAATTCCTTTGTTTGTCTGGTTCATGTGAAGAAATGTACAATAAAGCTGTCTTTGACTTTGACTTTGACTTACCAGCTGCTGGGCATGCAAACGTTTTGCGAACTCCAATATATTTATTTTTGCATACAGTCTACAGTTTTGTTTGGCCCATCCCTTGCCAGGGGTTGGGAGCCTCAAACACAAGTATTTTGACTACATATTTGAATGTTCAAATATGAGCATACCGATTGATGCTATGGTACAAATTGACTAGGTTTCCTTTAACCAGCCATCTCTGCACACTATCCCTAATATCCATTGGCTCACATTTACTCATTAAACCCTCCTTGGGACTGAAACTCGCCATGTTGTCTCTCATTAGTTCACAGGCAGCTCCGAGGCTGCAAAATGCTCGGGGGGGGGGTGGAAAGAGAGAGAGTCTGGGCAAATGTCACTGGTGTGGCACTGGGCAAACCAAGTTTAATGTGTTTGTTTTACAGCTGGATTGAGCAGCCTCACCTTGACCGAGTCACGTTGATTGAAATGTGGAGCTGGGAAGGGCTGCACTTTTTGGGTAGATTCAGTAATCAAGGCACACAGGTGAAACCCGCCATCACCACACACAATCAGGAGGAGCTGTACTTGCAAACATCTTGCCAAATCCAATAAAAAGATTTTTGCATTCAGTCTACAGTTTTGTTAGTCCCAACCCCGGCCAAGGCTGTTGCAAATCTGTCTGAGCGAGTGGGAGCCTTCTAGTAAAATAGTAAGTAAAATGTATTTATAAAAGCACATTTAAAACAGTTTGCACTGACCAAAGTGCTGTATAGAGGGCATTCAGCAGGCAAAGATGAAGGCAAAATAACATTAGAATAAAATACAAATAAAAGACATGAAACCGGACATCCACACATAACAAAGGCAGTAGTGCAGAGGTCAGATAGTTAATGGGGAGGGAAGGCAAGGTTGTACAGATGGGTTTTGAGCCTTGATTTAAAGGCATAAATGGAGGGGGCATCACGTATGTCGGGTGGCAGTTGGTTCCACAAGCGCGGCGCAGCTACAGCGAAGGCCCGGTCACCTTTTTGTTTCAGTCTGGAGCGGGGGATGTGTAGAAGACCCTTATTAGAGGATCTAAGGGACCTAGTGGCTGAGTGGGGGTGTAAAAGGTCTGATATTTAAGATGGGGCCTGACCATTGATGGCTTTGAACACCATAAGAACAGTCTTAAAAATGATCCTTTGTTGTACTGGCAGCCAGTGAAGGGAAGCAAGAACGGGAGTGATATGCTCCCACTTTTTTGACCCAGTCAGCAGTCTTGCTGCTGCATTTTGGACTAGTTGGAGGCGTGATATGAGGGACTGAGGGAGACCAAGGTAGAGGGAGTTACAGTAATCCAGCTGTGATGTTATGAAAGCATGGATGACTATTTCCAGATTGTGGTATGATAGGGAGTGCTTTCTTTTAGAGATGATTCTGAGCTGGTAGAAGCTGTTCTTCACGACGGAGGAGATTTGCTTATTAAAGCATAGATCAGAATAAAAAATAACGCTGAGGTTTCTAGCAGATGGTTTTAGGATGAGGTTAGACTACCTAGGTCAGTGAAGATGGGTTTTTTGAATTTGGAGGGGTTAATGATGATAACTTCTGTTTTGCTATTGTTTAGTTGGAGGAAATTATCCCCCATCCAGTCATTTATCTCCTTGAGACTAGGCTCTAGGAGCGTCTGAAGGCAGTCCCTGGATCTCAAAGGGAGATATAATTGTGAGTCGTCTGCGAAAAAGTGGAACGACAGGTGGGAGCATATATAAACTGAACAGGATTGGACCCAGGATGGACCCCTGGGGTACCCCACAAGACAGAGGGGCAGAGGAGGAGGAGTGCAGACCTATGGACACTGAAAACGATCTATGGGAGAGATAGGAGGAGAACCACTGCAGAGCTGAGCTCCTAATACCAACCCACTGATGGAGACGGGCTAGAAGAGTGGGGTGGTCTACAGTGTCAAAGGCAGCACTTAGATCTAATAAGACTAAGATGGCATTCTCACCCGTGTCTAGCGTGAGGAGTAGGTCATTAGACACTTTCAGCAAAGCCATTTCAGTGCTGTGGCGTGCCTTAAAGCCGGACTGAAAGGGCTCCAAGACATTGGCAGAGTTGAGAAATGGCAGTACTTGAGAGAGGACTGCTTTTTCCAGAATTTTTGAAAAGAATGGTAGTTTAGATATGGGACGGTAGTTATTTGGGCAGTTAGCATCCAGGTTATGTTTCTTAAGCAACGGCTGGACAACCTCGTGCTTGAAACAAGAGGGAACAGTGCCAGAGACAAGGCATGTGTTTATAATGATCAGAATACTTGGACCGATGGTTTCAATGGCGTCTTTGATGATCTGAGAGGGGATAGCATCATTGGGAGATGTAGTGGGTTTCATGCGCTTGATAATATCTCTCAGATCAACAATGGTCACTGGTGAAAAACGATCAAATATAGCTGTAACAGCTGGGGGACACGGTAAAGTAATGGAAGCAGAGGGGGTAAAAGACAGTTTTATGTTTTCTATTTTATCAATCAAAAACCTTAAAGTTTCACAAATCCCTGTGGATGATCCGACCTCTGGGGAGACTTCGGGGTTAATAATTGAGTTGATAGTGCTAAAAAGGATTTTCGGTCTGTGGGCGTGTTTGTCAATCATATCTGAGAAATGTTTGGCTCACGCTTTCTTAGCCGCTGTCTGGAAGGCTGCTAATGAATTTCTGAAAATATCAAGACGGATGGTAAGTCTATCCTTGTTCCATTTCCGCTCAGCTTGTCGACAAGCCTGCCTGAGAGAGCGGGTTGTGTCATCGAGCCAGGGTTGTGGTTTAGTTGGGGGGCAATGGTATCTAAAATGTTAGAACAGGATGAGTTAAATAGAGACACTAGGTCATCAATGCTGCCAGGAAGCTCATTTGCAGTCAAAATGGAACTAGCCACATCATTACTCTTACTCAGGAAACATTCAGAGAGGTGACTGGCAGTGATACTAAGGGGGTTGTAATGGATTCCACTTTTACGGACTGGATTTCGAAAGTGGAATAAGTCCCAACGGGTAGCGTCAGTAACTTAATATTGTTCTTAAAAATCATTGCAATGCCGCCACCCCTTCCGGTGCTCCTAGGCGTGCTAATGAATGAGCAGTTTGTTGGACAAAGTTCACCAAAAACGGATGACTCACCAGCTCCAGCGCTTATCCAAGTCTCGGTTAAAAATAGAATATCCAGGTTAGGGCCCGACCGATTCATCGGCCTGCCGATTTAATCGGCCGATTATATCCTTTTTGAAAATATCTGCCAAAAAGACGCAGATTAAAACCGATTATTTTTTTTTATTTTTTTTTTTTAGAAATGTTATTGCTAGAGCTGTCAAGCGATTAAAATATTTAATCGTGATTAATCGCATTAATGTCATAGTTAACTCACGATTAATCGCAATTAATCACAAATTATTTTTCTATGCTAAATATCCCTTGATTTTTTTGTCCCATAATTCTTATCATTTTAATTCTCTTATCAACATGGTGAAGTGCATCGGCTTGCCTTGTGCAAATGATTTTTTATTGATAACAACATTGGCATATACTGATCAAAACAGGACGATACAAAAAAAGAGCCTATAGTGCAATTAAACGACTGCTTTGAACAAATGTCATTTGAACATAGCAGTCAGGCTACTGCCTCTTTGTTTTGAGCCAAAGAAAAAAATAAAAATAATAATAATAATAATTGCGTTAATCGCGCGATAAAAAAATTAACGCCGTTAAAATTGGTTTGCGTTAACGCCGTTAATAACGCGTTTAACTGACAGCTCTAGTTATTGCTTTTAGTATCCTGCAGATTGCGCTCCTACTCGCCTAGCTAACTAACAACTTTAGCTGGAGTAAAAAAGAGGAGATTGAATTTTACCGTACAACATGAAAGCACGCTCGCTCAGGCAGCTGCGCGCTCACCTCACCAATGTACACAAGACGCGTTGTTTGAGCATGTTGTGCCTGTTTTTCTTTAGGTCCCAGGCCATGTTAATTTTTTATACTGTAGACTCTAACGGTGAGACCATACTGCTCAGCACGCACGTGTTAGTCACTGCTCACGAGCGCAGCACATTGGGAGTTAGTTATTTATTTTACATTTTAAATTACACAAATTTTTGACTCTAAATGTATTCTAAAACACACAAAGGTTCTGCATTCAATTCACATATTCGTCAAAAGTGTTTAAAGTATCTTTAAGGTATCAAAAACTACGTTTTATATGCTTTTTTTTTTTTTTTTTAATCGGCCGATTAAATCGTAATCCTAATTTTTCTCTGAAAATAATCGCCATCGGCATCGGCACTCAAAAATCAATATCGGTCGGGCCCTAATCCAGGTGTCGTTGAATGAAGAAGTCCTTCAAAATGAACGTTTTAGATTAAACAGACCTCGCGTTGAGCAATGCCAGCTTTACCGTGAGGTGTTCCGGGGTTTTTGGACATCGGGCATATTCTAATGGGCGAATGTTGTGGAAATTCACTCCGCCGCCTCGGACCCGCACTCTTGGAGAAGCCGGGCTGACGGTCATCGGAGTCCGGAAGGGAGAGATGGGGAGGTGGCAGGAGTATCTCAGGTCCCACGATCCCACGTGGAGGTCTGTGCGCCCTGAACAGGAAGGCCGACAGTGCCATGGGCGCGCGGGATAACACCAGCCTCACTCCTAATCCTCACTCTAATGCCACCGCGTTTGCCTCTCCCTCTGCGTCGCTTCTTATGGCGAGAGATACAACAAGGTAGCCGGCGAACGTATTCCGCACCAGGGTAGATAAACGCCGGGGGACATCTGTCAGAAGAGCCAAGGCATCCGCTGTTTTGGATCTCCATTGATCCTTGAATATGCATGAGCATTTGGCGATCATCTGTAAGGCGTCGGAACAATGCCACAGGAACAGCAGAGAAAACACACAGGTAAAAAAGCGATCTAACAGGTAGGAGCTGGACAGGTAAGAGCTGACGGCAGGCCGACAAACACACTGGCGCCATCTTGCTCAAACCAGATAGCCCTCATCGCTTATGTGCGCGCACATTCAATCTCTCACCGGAGCTCCTCTATTTTTTTTTATTGATAAGTTTGGTTTGTTGGACTGAAGAGACACTTTACCTGCCGCCGAGCATTCAAACGGGACAGGAACAGATCAAACAACCGTATTAATTAATGGTAAGTCAACTTGCCGGGAATTTGATGAACTCTGGGGTCGTGTGATCTGCCCGTGCCCCGTCCTGTAGTCCAGCAGTCGGGCTGTCTCTGTTCTTACAGTCCTGTTTGTGACACCAATTATGTCGTGGAATCTATTAACGACTTATCTAATTCACTTCAAATAGCTATACGCATGAGGAATCGGAGAGTCCGGATCAAGTATTGACAGAGACTTTATTGCTACCCGTAAGCAAGCAACAACAGAGCCGAGTGAGGTTTGCAAAGACACTGACGAGTGATCCGATCCCGGTCTTTCTTATACTTTCAAACTGAGCTGTGTTGCATATCATATGACTGCCCTCGGTACATGCTCAGAATTGCCTTATTGATAAGGACGGTCTGCCATACATTCCTTTGAGCATGTGGTCATCGCCTGCAGTCAATATAGATGATGGGAGGACGTCAATACGCCTTAGCCTCAGACTGCCTGGCTCTGTATGAGGCCCAGCTCTGAGTTCAGAGGTGGTTTCTCTGCTTTCCACCATTAAATATTTAGGCCTAATAATAATCATGGTTTACCTTAGAATATAATCATTAATTTCTACCACACTACTACTACTACTACTATAGTAGTAGCAGCTGAAGTAGTAGTTGTAGTAGTAGATGAGGTAGTAGTAGTAGCTGAAGTAGTAGTAGTAATAGCTGAAGTAGTAGTAGTAGCTGAATTTGTAGTACTAATGGTAGTAGTAGTAATGGTAGTTTTGGTATTTTCTTTAAGAGAATAGCGTAGCTGGTGCGTGATTAAAAGTGGCCCAATAGTGGGAAAAAACGCCCAATCTGGCAACTTGCCTGAACGTCCTCAAAATGTAGCCCAATAGGGCGGGGAAAACCGCCCAATCTGGCAAAACTGCTGAACATCCTCACGCTCCAGCGTCAACGTAAACGAAGCCGATATGAAACTTAAACTGTGATTCTGAAGAAAGCATGAATGATATCGAATTTCCGTTTCGATATTATTGAAGATACGAGTGTGTAGATTTGTTACATTTTTGAACAAAGGTAATGTGTCTTATGTGTCAGAGGCTGGCCAGAAGGCTTCAATGGGACCAACTCAAAACGTAGCCGATATGAAACTGAAGCTGTGATTCTGAATAAAGTATAAATTATATCGAAACTTCCTTTTGATATTATTGAAGTGTAGATTTGTCTTCGCTTGCTGTTTTTTTATTTCATCTTCACGTAAGTGAATGCTTCTTCGGCAGGGGTGGACTGGGACAATAATCTGGGACAAAAATACATGCGAATGTTGGCATGTTTGTGTGGTTAGAATTGTGTGAGCATCACATGCAAATATTTTAAAAGCAAATAAGCAACCCTCGGTAAATCAAGGGGGGAAAAGGTTCCAAATAGTGCAGATGGCTTTGCATATGCAAGACATACTGAGCAGAACAGAGAGTTGTCTTTCTTACAGCCTGTGAGCAATTCTCTGTTTTTACCATCATTGGTTTCATAGATACACGTACCTTTCCTGGGGGGTTGTTGAGGGTGGAAGAAAATACAAATCAATACAATGAAATCTCTCATCTCGGTGTACAGCTAGCTCAGCTTCCCCTTTGCTGGACCCTGAATCTGCCTGTGTTGACGGTAGAGCTACATTTGTAAGAAAGTGACAATTTAGCAGGCCAATACATTAAAAGGGAATGGTGGACATTCTCTTAATTTATGTTTTTTTTTTATTATCATTTAGGAGGAACAGTTACCCTTTAAATACAAAGAAAATGACAAAATGAAAGACAAAGAAATAAAATACATTTAATGTAAGGCTAATATCAATGAGTTTAGGAGTTTAAGTCATTATTGTATTGCCAAACATGCCCGCTAATGCACCTGTCATATCTATGCTGATGTGTCCTGTTCCTTTTCGACGTTTTCGTATTTTTCTGTGACTTCAGAGGGAGGTAAACGGGAAGTAAGTGACCCAGGCCTTGTGTCAGGCTGAGCCAATCAGATTTGACCGAATGCGCAGCAGTCCGATTTGGGAGGACCGTTCGGCCGCTCGCTTTGCCCCGATACACTGTTTAAAACTGATACCATATCTAAATTGAGATTATTGTTTCGTGCTGTTTGCGAATATCCAGCAGGCCAGCCCAAGTCACTTTCATATTTTTTTATTTTCTTTAAAAAATAATATGAATAAAAAAAGGACAAATGACGGCCGGCCGGCTCGGCCTGAAACCGTCCGGCCGCTCAGGAAAACTACCGAACCTCCCGATGGCCAGTCCGCCCCCGGTCTTTGGTGTCTAGACTAGCCCTCCAGGCGGAAAATATCTCAGATATCTAAAACAATACAAGTCATTACAAGTCAAAGAGGCGGAGCCCGAGTCACATCTCAAGTCAATAGCAGTTAAGTCTAAGTCGAGTCGCAAGTCATGCGTAATTTTGTCAAGTCGAGTCTGAAGTCATCAAAATCATGACTCGAGTCTGACTCGAGTCCAAGTCATGGGACTCGAGTCCACGTCTCTCCCATGTACTAATAAAATTTAAGTTTTCTCTTTTCAAAACCCCACTAAGCGTTTTACTAGCCGTTTTATTTGTATTTATTTTGCAGGAGGGATGGGCGGCTGAAAGGAGTCGTAGTGAAACAATTGTTGATTTGGCCCAGCATCCGAGAGGGCTCAGTGCACGGCTTTGTGAACTTCTCATGTCTGAGGTTTTTCCGTTTAATTAACATGAATGATGTTGATGGTTTCTAGGTACTGTGTTGACTTTTTATCACTTAAAGTCGCCGAGGGATGTGAGACAGATCCTCTCCGCTGTCCTTTATTTAATAGGACCATGGTTTATGACGTTATCTCCTTCCACTTCCGGGTGAAAGTCTTAGCGGAAATTCTCAAGCATGCGCAGAACGAAAAATCAGATTACGATACGATGGCTGGGTATACATGCTGTTAGTTTGCCGACTATGAATGAGTTATCTAGGTGTTCTTTTCCGATTATGTGATGTCATACAAAAATACACACACAAATCTAAAAGACAGGAATGCAAAACAGGAGTACACACACAAGATAACCTGCCATTTCAAAGACAGCAGAGACACACAGAGCCTGTGGGAGGGCATTCAGACCATCATGGACTACAAACCCGTGCCACAGATGTGCAACAGCAACAGCTCTCTGCCCAACAACCTCAACAGCTTCATTGCACAGGAGCCCCCCCAAGGCTATATGCTCAGTCCCCTGCTCTTCACCCTGCTGACTCACGACTGTACACAAACCCACAGCACCAATCACATGGTGAAGTTTGCAGACGACACAACTCTGGTGGGTCTCGTCACCAGGGACAACGAGACCCACTACAGGAAAATGGGCAACCATCTGACCACGTGGTGCAGAGACAACCTCCTGCTGAATGTCAGCAAAACAAAAGAGGTTGTTGTTGACTTCTGGAGAGGCCACACCAAACACCCACCACTTACCACGATAGTGCTGCTGTGGAAAAAGTGAGCAGCACCAAATTCCTGGGGGTGCACATCAGTGAGGACCTCTCCTAGACCACCAACACTGCATTGCTGGGGAAGAAAGCACAGCGGCGCCTCTACTTCTTTCGCAAACTCAAGCAAGCGAGAGATACCCCACCCATTATGTGCACATTCTACCGGGGCACCGTTGAGAGCATCCGGTCCAGCTACATCACTGTGTGGGGCAGGAGCTGCACTGAGTACAACAGGAGAGCCCAGCAACTTAATGTGAACACAGCTGGAGGGATCAATGGTGCCCCGTACCCCTCCTTCAAATACACATCATCAACCGCCTCACTACTGTTCAGCCATCTGCCCTCTGGGAAAAGGTATCGGAGCCACTATGCCGCTCTATCAGGCTAACACGCCATCAGGAAGCTAAACTCTCTTCCCCTCTCTCCCCTCAGCTTCATCCACCAGGCTGTCAGAAAGCTCACTCTCCCCCCCCCCCCCCCCCCCCCAAATCACTCTGGATGCTGAACCCTGACCTTCAGACTGACTGTCTTTTTGCACTATTACATAATATAAATGTTGCACTATTACAATATATAATAAAATATATATTTTGCTGCTATTATTTTTGCACTAATACAACTACAGAAACCTTTTGCTGCTACTTTCTTTCTTACATATACGTATACATAGTAGACTTATATTTTTGTTGTTTATTTTTAGGATGATTAATGTCTTTATCTGTTGTGCACTTTATTTTAACTTTAGTGTGAGAAAATGTCTTGTCTTTATCTGTTGTGCCTGTGCACTTTATCTCTGTCACCGAGGGATAGTGAGAAACGTCTTTTCAAATCCTTTGAGGCTGTGTGGATTGGCACCAACACCTCCTCTCCATTGACCCTCAGTACTGGAGCACCGCAGGGGTGCGTGCTAAACCCCCTCCTGTACACCCTGTTCACACACGATTGTGTGGCCACTTACAGCTTCAATAACATCAGTAAGTATATGCTGACAACACTACGGTGATTGCAAAACAAAACAAAGGAGCTCATTGTTGATACCATCAGTTAGTATATGCTGACGACACTACGGTGATTGGCCTGATCTCAGGTAACAATGAGACAGCCTAGAGAGATGAGGTGAGTGCCCCGTCATCATGGTGCCAGGACAACACCCTCCATCAAAACATCAGCAAAACAAAGGAGCTCATTGTTGATACCATCAGTAAGTATATGCTGACGACACTACGGTGATTGGCCTGGTCTCAGGTAACAATGAGACAGCCTAGAGAGATGAGATGAGTGCCCCGTCATCATGGTGCCAGGACAACACCCTCCATCTAAACATCAGCCAAACAAAGGAGCTCATTGTTGATACCATCAGTAAGTATATGCTGACAACACTACGGTGATTGCAAAACAAAACAAAGGAGCTCATTGTTGATACCATCAGTAAGTATATGCTGACGACACTACGGTGATTTGCCTGACCTCAGATAACAATCAGACAGCCTAGAGAGATGAGGTGAGTGTCCCGTCATCATGGTGCCAGGGCCCCCTTTCCCGATAACGATGGATCTTCGCTCGTACGATCATTCTCCCGATGGATCTTTCGAACCATCGTTAATTTCTTTGGAGCGTTTCCCGAAACTCCACGCACATTCGCTGCTCGGTGCTACGAGCAGGTCGGACTTAAGGTTAAAGGCTCGATTCCACCGGAGGCGTACGCGCCGCGGCACGGCTGCACCGCGGTCACCGCTGCTGATCGCTTCCACTCTAATCAATGAGACCATTTCCACTGGGCGCGCCGCGGAACGTTTCAGCAGCGTCCCAGGAGCGGCGTGCCGCGCCGCGGCGCTATCTTTCCGTCCAATTCTATTTTTTTTTTTCGCGAGCCGCTGCTAAACCGCGTCAATTTCGACAGAGCAGGTCGAGCCGGGCAGGAGGTGAAAAGTAAAAGCCATAGAGCATCCGGTCAATTTTCAAAATAAAACACAATACTCAGCTCATGTAACTTCACATCAACATTATTACGTCATGACCGTTGGCACCAGGTCAGCAGTCAATCAATCAAAGGGTCTCAGAGGGTCGGCAACATGGACGACGAGAGACTCATTGTCGAAGTTCAGCAACATGAAGTCATTTATGTACCAAATCATCATTTTTATAAGGAAAATGTCAGAACGGACAAAGCGTGGCATTTAATTGCAATAGTTTTGGGAGTGGAAGGTGAGTACATTAGGTTTAGGATTATCGCGTGATCTCGTGATCTCGCGTGAATACGGCTGGCTCGCAAGGCAGCGCTACGCTGCCGTTACGCGCCCGGTAGGAATGGACGCAGGGCAGAGGACGCAGCCGTTCCGCGGCGCGTACGCGTCCGGTGGGATCCCGGTGTAAGAGGCCAGCAGGGAGGAGGACTAAAGGTGCGGCCACACCAGACGCGTATCTCGCGTACTTCGCGTATAAAATCGCCATTTTTTCCATAGGGAACCATTGGTTTACGCGCGTATTACGCGTTTCACGCGTTTCACGCGTATAAGCAACATTTTACGCGCGTATGAGGCGCGTATATTTACGCTCTATACGCGCTATACGCGCGTATATCACGTCGTACATTTCAAGAGCTCAAAAAATTGAACTTTTTACACTCATACGCATGACGATTAGCCGCGTTGCCCAATCAGCGTTGAGCTTGACCCGACGTCACTGGCAGAGAGTAGTGAGCTTGGACAGAAGCATACGGCCGACATCTTTCTTTATTCTGTGTGGAAATAGTAACATAGTTACGCCATTAAATGCTTTTATGGAAACATTTCTAGCGAGAAATGTGCATTTTACTTTCATAATGTTCGCTCGGTGAATGTGAAGGATGTTTGGTTTGATAGTTATGACGAAGAGGGAACGCTCCGTTCACTTGCATGGACAGAGTCTCTGGTTACTAAGCAACCTCAACGTCTTGGCGGACTATATATCTGCTGATCAACACTACGAATGCTGGAAACACACCAGACACACCATGTGAAGTTATTTAACCCGATTATTGTTATTTATATCCGAGATTTTTTAATCTGACCCGATCTTAACTCTATCACCCAAACACGGCGGTGTTTGGGTTTCCTACCTCGGACTCCAGCGCAGCCACGGCCGACAACTTTCTTTATTCTGGGTGGAAATAGTAACATAGTTACGCCATTAAATGCGTTTATGGAAAAAAATTTAGCGAGAAATGTGCATTTTACTTTCGTAATGTTCGCTCGGTGAATGTGAAGGATGTTTGGTTTGATAGTTATGACAAAGAGGGAACGCTCCGTTCACTTGCATGGACATGGACTCATCTAGGCGAGTGACGTAGGCGCGTATGGCGCGTATGCGACCATTTTTGACACAAAATGGTCAAGCAACATTTTACGCGCGTATCTCGCGTAAAAATTACGCGAGATACGCGTCTGGTGTGGCCGCACCTTTATGCTGCGTTTTAATATCCATCCGTCTCGGAGGTCCGAGGACGTTGCCTAGCGACACGCACAAACACGCCCCTTTTCCTCGGACGGTGAAGTCGCCATCTCGGTTGAACTCAGTGGTGACCGAGCAAAATTCCGAGACAGAATTCAAGATGGCTGCGCCCATTGTGACTTGAAGTATGAACTGTTTTCATTGTGCTTAGACCACTTTGGTGGTTTAAATGGCAATTTCAATCACTCGTATTACTGCAATACCTTACTGCGTCCGTATCTCTGCCTATGGCCTATAGCCTACTTATTTTGGAGAGCCTGGTCCTCTGCCAATGCTACCGCGACAACAGCTTTCCGGGTGGCGTCCATGTTTTCCTCCAACGACCGAGCGAAATAATAAAACGCTTGAAGTGTGGGCGTGGCGTCAGATCCGAGATCCGAGTCGGTTCGCAGAGAATACTCGAACGCAGCATTAATCTAACTAAAAGTGGGGGTCAGAAAGGGATCTGTTGATGGGCTGTAAGAGACAAGAAGGACCATTAGAGGCTAATACCAACTCTTCAGTGGCTTCGTTGATCAGTTGCATCCTTAAAGCAAAAGGGGGGTTAGAGGCAGACGTCTGGTAGGGAGGAGGATGAGAACAGGATGAAGGTGTATACGCTTACATTGTTTAATCATTGTAGGTGTAGACCTACATTGATTGACTCCCCCAGAGTAGTTGGGGGAGGGAGGGAGGTTGATTAATAACAGGATGAAGGTGAAAGATATATATATAAAAACTGGGGGTCAGAAAAGGGGACCTGGCAGGGTGGGGCTGGAGGGCAGAGAAAAGTGTCATGAACCAGCACTGGGGGTAGGAGACAGGGCTCTGGCAGGGAGGGGTAAAACAGCACGAGGCAAAACCAGATCTACCTTTAACAATAAATACAATCCTCAACACGGCCCAGAGCGGTAAGCCACCCAACCCTATCTCGTACATAGGCATGTGCTGCTGTCATTCCATGGCAACAAGTGGCACCAATGCATTGTTGTAGATTTGTTTGAAGGTACAGCTAACCAGCTTGCCACAAATACACCTTTCAAAACAGACCATTGGACTTCCGTTAAAGGAGAACTTCAGCAATGTTTAACCTGGAGCCTATTTTCCTGTCATTTTGGGTGCTAGGGACTACTGCAGACAACAAGGGAGAGAGAAGGTCTGGGCATATTGCACTGGTTTCATGTGTTTAAGTGTTTTTTGAAAGTATTTAGTCAAAATACTCTTTGTGTTTGAGGCTTAATGTGTTTGTTTGATGGCCTCACCTTTACCTTGTTCTTATGGGTGAATGGTTGAGGACGTGTCGGTTATCGTTCAGAATAAAAAGTCTGAATAAGTATCACTAGTTGCAATACAAGTTATGTTTAGCATCAAAACATGGTCCTGAAGTAAACAATAGGCTATGTTTTAAGTAAGCATAAGATACACCGGTATAACCTTGCACTCTGCACCAGACCGGTGAAATCAGAAACTACCCAACCCTGCCGTGCCGTGTACACAGGTATCTGATGCTTTCAGTCCATTGCAACAAGTGGAACTTCTGCATTGAGGATGTTTGTTTCAAAGGTACACTTGCATCTTTTTTCACTCAGCTAACTGGTTTGCCACAAATGCACCTTTCAAAACACACTATTGCACTTCATTACATTTATTCATAAAACCCTCCTTGGACTGACACTCACCATGTTGTCTCTATTACATTAGCCTTTAATTTGTCTCTCATTAGTTCCCTGCAAAATACTCTGGGGCGAAAATCTGGGCAAATGGCACTGCCGTTTTTTCATTTGAAGTATTCAGTCAAAATACTCTTCCTTTTGTCAACCAATGACGTAGAAAACCAACGGTGGGCCTTCTACCTGCACTGCAACAGGACAGCTGAGGTCAAACTACAACCAGCCAGGACAGCTGAGGTCAAACAACCAGCCAGAATATACCTAGGAAATCAATCTGCAAAGACTTCTCGCAAAATGTTTCATTCACCACTCCGCAGACCGCATCATTTAGATAAAATAACAGTGTTAAAAAATGAGCCACCTCGACTGCAAAAAAGTGTGCTCAGCCATAGTCCTCGTCAGGGATGGAAATTACCACCCGCCACACGCCATTTGCGGGTGAATCTGTATGGTGGCGGGTGAATTGTGTCAATTCACCCGCCACTGTGTCGGGTAATACTTTCCAGTCAGGTCCGATCAAATTTGCATATCTAATACATTCGTTATACGGCGCTGCACAGTTCCACAACCATTACTGTCAACATCCGGGCCCCTCTTCTTCTACGCATCTTTTGCTGAACTGCGACTGTCAATATCCGGGATAATATCGGTATTACGCAGGGAGTTGAAGAGTCTTGTCAGGCAACGTCCATTAATCTCCTTCTAACGCTGGGATTCCACCGCACACGTTACGGCCGCGTTACGGCTGCGGCACGGAACGGCTGCGACTTTGCCCTGCTTGCATTTCCACCGGGCGCGTTACGGCAGCGCAACGCTGCCTTGCGAGCTAGCCGTATTCACGCGAGATCACGAGATCACGCGATAATCCTAAACCTAATGTACTCAACTTCCACTCCCAAAACGACTGCAATTAAATGCCACGCTTTGTCCTTCCGGCCATTGCCCTTTTAAAAAAATGATGATTTGGTACATAAATGACTTCATGTTGCTGAACTTCGACAATGAGTCTCTCGTCGTCCATTTTTGCCGACCCTCTGAGACCCTTTGATTGCTTGACTGCTGACCTGGTGCCACCGGTCATGACGTAATAATGTTGATGTGAAGTTGTGATAGGCTACATGATCTGAGTATTGTGTTTTATTTTGAAAATTGACCGGATGCTCTATGGCTTTTACTTTTTCACTTCCGGCCCTGCTCGTTCTGATCTGTTGAAATTGACGCGGTTCAGCAACGGCAAAAATAGAAATGCTACGGAAAGATAGCGCTGCGGCACGGCGAGCCGCTCCTGGGACACTGCTGAGACGTTCCGCAGCCTCGCCCTGGTCTCATTGATTAGAGTGCTCTCTGCTGCGGTGACCACGGCCAAGACGTGCCGCAGCCATAACGCTGCCGTAACGCGTCCGGTGGAATCAGGCCTTTAGAACTGAGACGGGAAGCAATCAGATGGGTGGAGGAGGGTGAGAAAGCACGTGGGCAAACACGAGCTGGGCTCCATCACTGTGGGGCTTATGTAAATTTAGATGGGGCCTGCCATGTTGTGAGGGGTGGGAACGGATCAGAACTGTCTGTTTTAAGATTTAACAATTTAACCAACAACAATTGCAGATTGAGAATATTGTAAAAAGTCTGTATAAAACGGAGTCTATCCTCGACCAATCTGTTTCTCGTGTCCCTAAGCAAAATTACCAGTTTACTCCAGAAGGCTAGCCAATCTGCCTCCGTTGTCGGAGGCCTGGACGTGTCCTCCGTCAGTGTCGCCTGGGCCAGAAGCCAAGAGCATCTAGCTTCCCAAACGACCATCCTGACCCAAAGCTGTCCCAGGTGCTGGGGTGTCCTCAGGTATGAATTTCGTAGATAATACAGATAATAATGCAAATAATTCTCAGCAGGTTGCTCCTCTTTCAAACAACTCACAGCCCTTAATAGGTAAATGTCCTGTGGTAGAGGTACAGATTGGTACAGATTGGTGAGACAATGATTAATTGTCTACTAGACACAGGTTCCATGGTCTCTGCCATTACAGAGTCCCTCTACAAAGAAGTGTTCCATTGCTGGGGTGCCCCTAAACTTAAAACATTTGGGTGGTTAGCTCTAAAGCAGCTAATGGCTTAGATATTCCCTATGTGGGGTATCTCAAGCTAGACATCCAGGTTTTGTATAAAAAGATTCCAGGTTTCGGGGCATTGGTTGTGAAAGACACTGCTTGCACACTACAGCAGTGCAATGTTCAGGCCTACTGGGGATGACTGTCATCAGAGACTGCTATCAAGAGTTATTTGCCCAACAGGGGGAAGCTTGATTTTTCCTCTTTGACTGCCATTCAGGCAGATACACGCTGGGAGCTAGCTTTCCGTCGATGTCACAGGCACAAAGCCTGCCCCCTTGTTCCTGAGGGCCAGGTTTGTGTCATAAAAGGCACTGGGGAGTTTATACCAGCCGGGTCAGTAAGGTTTGTGCCAGTAAGCTGTCCAAAGATTCCACACGCTCCGCTCACCACCATGCTTTAAGTGCCTGGGGGCTCAGACCTTGCCCCAGGCCTGTTGTTATCCCCTTCTCTATTAACAGTTGACAACGGCTTGTGTGCCGTTGGTCAATGCAGGAGTTGCAGGGGCTACATTCCACTCGAGACAAGTGTTGGGAACATTGCGTCTGTTGATAGTGTAGAGCAGCCACAGCTGAGTTTTCAAGGGCAACATTGTGAGGGTGCAAGGGAAGAGGTTGTCCAGTTTACACAAGTCAGTGCAGAGGCGGTAAATAGTCTTTTAAACAGTGGGACCGCATTCTGGGAAAAAGGCGGAATGCTCTATAGGAAAGTTACTGACCTGCATGGGGAGCTGTATATTCAACTGTTGCGGCCCTCATCATGCCTTCAGCAGGAACTCTAAATAACCTCACTGACAACCATGGGCACCAGGGGCTGGGACGAATGACTTACCTAGCCAGGCAGCGTTGTTATTGGCCAGGGATAGGAGCTGATATAGAGCACCACTGTCAGAGCTCTCAGCGCTGTGCCATCTCCAAAGTCATTCATCCTGGGCTAAGAACAGAACCTGAACCTGCTACTGACGGGAGAGATAACGTGCTTGTCATGACGGATGTTTTCTCTAAGTACACGCAGGCTGTGCCAACCAAGGATCAGACAGCCGTCACAGTAGCGAAGATCCTGGTCGATAGCTGGTTCATCCGGTTTGGTGTGCCCAAAAGCATACACCCAACTTCGAGAGTGCTCTAATACGGAAAGTCTGCCAGCTGTATGGTTTTGAAAATCTGTTCCGATCTCTCCCCCCTGAGAAGAAGCGGTTCTGGCCGATGTACATTTCTCAGCTTGTGTGCAGTTTAACACTTAAGCTGGTTAAGGGGAGGCGGTTACAAAAGCGGCTGTTGACCAGTAGGCGGAGGCCACCCACGTGAACGTGCACAGATTTTGCCCTACCACTCAGCTTTCCCAGTGTTGAAACTTTCGGCGGCAGCCCCTTTTGAAAACGCATGGCCCTTCACAACGCCGCGCTGAACGCTCCGGCAGCGAAGCAGTTATAAGGGCGGTTGCTGCGCGGCGGTGTCAAAGCACCGTTAATGTACTGCTAAATACACATTTTTATTATTTACTTTTCGTGTTAAGTATTTAAAAGATAGTGCATGATTTTCCCTTTGTTTGGTGTTAGCTTTTTCTGCTTTTGCCTTCCACAGTGGCTAGACAGCATGCACGTGGGGACCGCAGACCTTTTTTTTATATTCCATAAGGAGATGAGAGTAAGCTGTAATCAGAGACTGCGACCATTGCATCCCTCTTTTTAGATGGTTTTTAACCTAGTCAACCTGTTTTCAATGATTAAGATTATATTTTTGCACCAATTCATGCTTCAAGTCATTCTTCCTGCTAAGGGAAAACACATCGGCAAAGCGGAAGGCACTCATGATTGAAAGTGAACGGGTTCCTCCTCCCCTCAAATTAGAGGCGTTGTCTGACAATCTTACCTATGGTTACCACACAACATTGTTTAGCTGTTGAGACTGATGCAGTTAGAATCAGCTTGAATTATCACCAAATAGTTCCATTAGGCAAGATCTTCCGAAAGATACATTTCTGTAGTAATTAAGTTTCTAAAGTAAAAATTAAATTCATAAGTTACATTTCTCTATTTACATTACCATTGCGAAAACTAGGAAATCCGATGGTACACATATAGATTCATACAGAGGACCTCCTTCTTTTCACTTTTGGCTCTTCCCATTAGAAGTTAACCAGGTTTAGTATTTAAGCCATTTTAGTGGTGACTGAATAGCTTAAAGATAGATAAATATCTTAAAGCTACCCCCCCTGTACTTTTGTGTTTTATTTTATTATTAACTACTCAGTTAATTTTAGGTTTCCAGGGGTAGTGACATAGGCGTCTACCCCTGGAAACGTCTACCCCAAGAGGCCTACTGCCTATTGGCAAAATTGGAAGACCGACGTACCATCAGAGCAATGAAACATGTGCAACGTCAGCATCAGCCATTTTATTTGTTTATGAACAGTCCAAAGTCAACGGCACTCCCATGGGGCGCTTCTCTGTAAACAAACATTGAATGAACCCGCCCTATATTAGATTAATAGTTTAGATTGGCCCAACCCAGCCATGGAGATCTGTCTGAATAGGATTTAAGACAGGTATACCAGAGCAATTAAAACACAAGCTCACAGATCTTCTGGGCTTGAAGCATTGACCGCTAATGCCAAACAAAGCTGGACGTTTTGTATTTATTCAGAGGTAGAGAAAGTGCCCCCACCTTTCAGGCTCAAAATCAATGTTTGACTTGTCCTTTGGTCTTGTCCTACTTCATTTCATTTGTACAGAGAGTCTGGACCTACTCAATTGACAAATGTTAACTCACTTGAAGGCGGGTGTCCGTTGAAAACTATCGGATCTGCCCAGTGCCACTCTGGATCTGCTATACCCAATCGCTAACATTTGGCCGGGAATCACGTTGCGCGCAAGCTGTAAACAAACCAAACACTGTGTGTAAAGATGTCCGTCAACGAGAGCTGACTTTAACGTCATTGATCTCAGCCACTTCCTCTGTTCACTGATTGGACGCAGAAAATTTAGACAGAGAAAACCCACTAACACCTTGTACAGAAGGGTAATTCAAATTGAGCGGTAGTACTTAGGCGGGCGGAGCCAGGCGAGTACTTTTATGATTTGGTAGAAAATGTAGAGTCCTGCCTGAGAGATCGGCATATGACTGGCAGAGAAAAGGTCCTCTTTCTGTGTGACCATTTGCAGACATGGGGGACTCGAGTCACATGACTTGACTCGAGTCAGCCTCGAGTCGCAAATTTGAGGACTTGAGACTTGCTTGACTAACACTGTTAAAAGACTCGACTTGACTTTGACTTGGTCTTCATGACTTGAGACTTGACTTAGACTTGAGACAGATGACTCAAAATGACCTTTTTAAAGTTAGATTAAAGGTTGGGTATGGGATCTGCGATACGCCAGCAGATTTTGAAAACACACAACTCAAATGGTCCTACCCCCTCTCCTTCAACGCTGACTCTGGCCCCGTTCACACGAAGCCGAAACGGGCGAAACCGTTACGGTTTCGATCTATCCGGTTTCGAAGTATCTCCTTAAAGACGAAGCCAAGCGAAACCGGGTAGATCTGTAGAAACGCTGTAGTACACATTCCAGGCCCATAAGGGGCGCTGCTTCTGGTACAGAAATCCAGAAGAAATGAAATAAGAAGAAGAGGCGAGCATGCGCATAAAGGCTGCCCCCCGAACCACTAACAACACAAACAAACAGCTCTTCTACGATGGCGAACGCGAAGAAAGTAGAGATATTTGTCTGGTCTGACCATGAGTGCGAGATGCTGTTGCGGCTCACATTAGAGTATAAAGTAAGTAAATTGCAACAGAATGTCGACTTGGAGTCCTGCCAGTCCAAATATACAGACTTGTTGAAGGCAATGCAGGACCAGTATTCCAAGGAGGCAGCTGAAGACTTCCCTCATGATGCAATGGCCATTACGAAATCGCAGCTCACGAGCAAGCTCAAGAACATCCGTTCTAAATACCAAGAGGCAGTGGACACAGGGCGTCGAAGTCGCCAAGGGCGTGTGGTGATGCTTTTTTATGAGCTTTGCCAAGGGATCTGGGGTGGCTCGCCCGCTACGCGCTGCATCGAGGGAGCCATGGAGACGGATGACCTTTTGGAGTCGCCGGGGTGCTCGACCCCAACAATGGAGTCGCCATCGCCACATTCGGAGGAATCCAGTTACTGCCTTCCTCCTGCCGTTGTGAAACAGCGCCGACATTTGCTCCAGGTAGGCTAATGATTTCAAGCTTGGTTGGCTGGCTATATGCTAGGCAGCCCTCAACAGGGGGACGGATCGTAAATATTTGGCCTGTTAAGCCCCTTGAGACTGTAATGGTGACCAAGGGCTTTACAGATAAAATCGAATTATATATGGGCATTAGCACGTTTGTGTATGCATGTTCCCTGAGAATATAACTCAACAAGCATGTTTAACTTGAACACAATGTCATGCACGTGTGTGTTTGCATCAATTTAGATTGCTTGTGTGATGTGATGTCTCAAAATTCCAAAGCTTAGTAGTGAAGCTAGTGTAGTGAAGTAGTGAAGCTACTGCCCAATACTAATGTAATTCTGCTCATCTTTATTCAAGGCAAAGCTCGACAGCCACAGAAAGGACCGGCTGAAGAGGAAAGCTCGGCCTGACCCGGTGGCGGAAGCCGAGAAGGACCGCCAAATGAAGAGGAGGATGGTGGAGCTGGCTGAGGAGTCTGCAAGAAGCTACGCCGAGAGCACATTGCAATTAAACTCCAACATTGCCAACATCTGCAGCACTATCCAGGACGGCTTTGCCTTGATGTGGGAAATTATGTACCGACCGCCACAGACGCAATATGTACCCCCCCACAGCGGACAATACAATAGCTACCCCTCACCATGCATGGAAACCACACCACGCCACACCCAACACAACGCCACACCAATGAGTCAGTTTGCTCACACGCCATCGCAAACACGTACCCCAGGGAATATACAGGATTCATACAGGCGAGCATTGCTGGAGCTTGATGATGTGGAGTGAGCACTGTTTACTTTTACTTATGTTTGCAGTTTAATACTTTTACTTACGTTTGCACTATTTACTACTTTTACTAGTTCTGTTATATTTTGTCTTATGCATGTGTAATTTTTACGTTTGCACTTTTCTACTTTTGCACATTTTTGACTTCTTGCCATCCTGTTTATTTTCAACAACACTTTTCAATGACAGAGTAATCATAACTATCTAATCAATTCAACACAGCCACTTGGGTTTAAGGGTCAAGGTACTTTGTGAGCACTCTTCTCACTCGCTTTCCCTCCCCCTCATTACATTCTGTGTAGTTGCATTGCGTAGGAGGCTGCCATTCATTGTCACTTTGTATTGTTCCCATCACAGTGCGCTCAGCCACAGTCTCCTTGCTGTCCTCACAAAAGTTATGCAGAACAAAACAAGCGTAAATAACATGGGGCAGGTCTTGCAAATTGATGTCCATAGGCCTTCTCAGTGCAGCGAATCTGGCCTTGAGGCGACCAAAAGCACACTCGATGACCATGCGAGCCCTACACAAACATAGCCCAAAATATTGCTCTTGGGGTGTGGAGCCACCACTGGAGTATTCCTTCATCAAATAAGGCAGCAGGGGGCGTAGGCTGGGTCCCCAAGAAGGAAAATTGGTGTGGCCGCTTCGTCGTCCACAATCTGCTTTTTCAGAGCAGGGATCTTGCCAGTTTTGAAATACGAGCTAAGCTTGGAATTAGCAAAAACTAGTGCATCATGTACACTCCCAGGCCACTTTATTGATACATCCATGAATCTGAACTTGAAGTCACAGACAGCCCTGTTGATGTAGTCCATGGAGTTTCTGGATGGCTGTTTGATTTAAATGTGGGTGCCGTCCACCGCTCCCAGACACTGTGGCATGCCATGAGCACTATGGAAGCCCAAAACCAGATCCTCTGCCTCGGGCTCCGTAAAAGGCATCTTGATATATTTTGGACCCAGATGGATGGAGATGGCTTTGCATGTCTCTCTGATCACGGTGGAAACGGTCGGTTGCGACAAGCCGAAGGTGTAGTTGCAATTTTTGTTAAGGACTTATCTAATTTACTTCAACTAGCTATGAGCAATAGAAATCGGGGAGTCCGGAAAAAGTAATGACAGAGACTTTATTGTTACCCACAAAATAGGTACAACAGAGCCGAGCATGTGGTTTTGCAAAAGACACACTGACTGGGGCTCCGATCGCAGTCCCTCTTATCCACACCAACTGAGCTGTCATGCATGTAATATATGACCGTCCTGGTATATGTTCAAAATGGCCTTACATTCCCTTACGTATGTGCTCATCTCCTGTAGTTAATCAAAAAATGGGAGGATGTCTGTAGTCTGGGCCCTAAAGTCCTTGACGCCTCATCAGGCCATTACTCTGGGTCCAGGTGTGGTTTCTCTACATTCCACCATTAATGTTTATGCCTGATGAATATAGGCCTGATAATACTCATAGTTAATATAAAAGTAATGGTTAATTTCTCCCACAAAGGCATTGGCAGTTTTCAGTAGCCGTCCTTCGTCGCTCAGGTAATAGAGCGTTACCGCAAAGTTTTTGACGGCGCCCTCATGGTTGTGGATTGTCCATCGATGTATGGACAGAGTTCTTCGCTCAGTGCGACGAGGGAAGCTCTGGACATGCGGAAGTTCTCCCTCCATTCATCGGCCACGACAACTCCATTTACGAAGTTGTCCCACCAACTGCTGGTTCTGCCGGGTCTCACCCAAAATCTTCTCCTGATTGCCCTCCTGGTAGAGCTTTGCGGTTGATGTAAATCGTGTATTAGTCGGTCCGTCATCCTTCTTCTCTCATTTCGGTCGCGGATACTCAATAAATAATGGCTTAGCAACCCAACAAGGGACATGATATGCTGCAGAACGATTACAAGCTTGTAGTCCGCCATCATCTTTTTTGTTGTGATTTCTGAGACTCCGCGGGCTTAAGAGCCATTGGCTAGGAGGTCGAGGGGTGGGGCGATGACGTCATGGTTTGCGGTTTCAGTCGGTTTCAGGCGTCCACACGATTCCAAAATGAAACCGGGTAGATTTGAAACCACCTCCGAGGGTGGTTTCAGAAGTTTGCGGTTTCGGTCAGCGGATTCGCCGGCTTCGTGTGTACGGAAGGCCGAACCGTACAAGACCTTTGCGGTTTCGCCATGAAATCGGCTTTGTGTGAACGGGGCCTCTGACTCCACCCATTCCAAGTACATGGACGCGCAATCATGCACGAGCGCGAACACAGATGCGCAAGACCGAGCCAGGCTAGCTAGGCTCCAGTAGCTACCGCAGGATATCAACATACAGAAGCTTGCTCTGGGTCACCCACGTGAACGTGCACAGATTTTGCCCTACCGCTCAGCTTTCCCAGTGTTGAAACTTTCGGCGGCAGCCGCTTTTGAAAACGCATGGCCCTTCACAACGCAGTTATAAGGGCGGTTGCTGCGCGGCGGTGTCAAAGCACCGTTAATGTACTGCTTAATACACATTTTTATTATTTACTTTTTGTGTTAAGTATTTAGAAGATGTGTATGATTTTGCATGTGCATGATTTTCCCTTTGTTTGGTGTCTGCTTTTGCCTTCCACAGTGGCTAGACAGCATGCACGTGGGGACCAGACCTTTTTTTTATATTCCATAAGGAGACGAGAGTAAGCTGTAATCAGAGACTGCGACCATTGCATCCCTCTTTTTAGATGGTTTTTAACCTAGTCAACCAGTTTTCAATAGTTAAGATTATATTTTTGCACCAATTCATGCCTCAAGACATTCTTCCTGCTAAGGGAAAACACATCAGCAAAGCGGAAGGCACTCATGATTGAAAGTGAACGGGTTCCTCCTCCCCTCAAATTAGAGGCGTTGTCTGACAATCTTACCTATGGTTACCACGCAACATTGTTTAGCTGTTGAGACTGATGCAGTTAGAATCAGCTTGAATTATCACCAAATAGTTCCATCAGGCAAGATCTTCCGAAAGATACATTTTTGTAGTAATTAAGTTTCTAAAGTAAAAATTACAGTTACATTTCTCTATTTACATTACCTTTGCAAAAACTAGGAAATCCGACTGTACACATATAGATTCATACAGAGGACCTCCTTCTTTTCACTTTTGGCTCTTCCCATTAGAAGTTAACCAGGTTTAGTATTTAAGCCATTTTAGTGGTGACTGAATAGCTTAAAGATAGATAAATATCTTAAAGCTACCCCCCCTGTACTTTTGTGTTTTATTTTATTATTAACTACTCAGTTAATTTTAGGTTTCCAGGGGTAGTGACATAGGCGTCTACCCCTGGAAACGTCTAACCCAAGAGGCCTACTGCCTCTTGGCAAAATTGGAAGACCGACGTACCATCAGAGCAATGAAACATGTGCAACGTCAGCATCAGCCATTTTATTTGTTTATGAACAGTCCAAAGTCAACGGCACTCCCATGGGGCGCTTCTCTGTAAACAAACATTGAATGAACCCGCCCTATATTAGATTAATAGTTTAGATTGGCCCAACCCAGCCATGGAGATCTGTCTGAATAGGATTTAAGACAGGTATACCAGAGCAATTAAAACACAAGCTCACAGATCTTCTGGGCTTGAAGCATTGACCGCTAATGCCAAACAAAAAACATTGTTTATTTAATTGTTTAATTATTCTTTAAATTAAATTTATTTACTGGAGTTGGAATACAATATCTAACTGAAGACAATACATAAGATGGCCAGGTGAGTCTGATATTGACAAGAAAATAGGATGATCACAAGTCTAATAATTGTTTTGGCACTTTCTAGTCTTAACATTGTTTCTGAGTTTGAGCGAGCGGCAGGTCACTTGTCCACAGTAATCAGTGAGCTGATCGATAAAATTCATCTAAAGTACCGTGGTCATATTTATCTTGAAAGACGATGATTTATTTTGGAAGATTATTTAGATTTAAACTGCCAAAACCTAGATTACTCAAAACTGTTTTTTCCCCCCAACAATGATTCTCCTGGTATGATGTGGAAGATTTTCTCCAGGAGAGAGGATATACGCGTCAAAATGCTTTTTGGCCTTATTTAAAATAGGATTTTAATATAAAAAAGTAATATTATATCATGCAACATTGTTTCTTAACCATGTTTGGTCTCTCCGATTGTAGTGTGCTCAGTTTTGATTGATTTCTAGGTATTTTTTATGGCCAGTTGTTCACAAAATAATAATAATAATAATAATTCATTGATTGTGTATAGCACTTTTCATATGGTCAGAGTGAGAGTGGAGGAGGATCGGAGGGCTCGGGAGGGCGGGGCCAGGTGGTGGAGAGCTTTGAAAGTCTGGAGGAGTATTTTGTGTTCACGAGACCGGGTGTGACTGAGGAGGCGAGCACCAGAGTTTTGGACCATTTGGAGTCTATGGAGGGAATGAGAGGTGATGCCAGTGAGGAGGTAGTTGCAATAGTCTAGACGGGAAGAGATGAAGGCGTGGATAAGGGATTCAGCAGCAGGGGGGGACAGGCAGTGTCTGATTTTGGCGACGCGGCAGAGGTGGAAGCAGGAGGATTCACCAGACATTAAAAATGTCTGGTTAACTGTGGTAAAAGATTTATTATTTGTGAGCTGTGCTTTTCTAAACTTGCAGGTCCAAATGTTTTCTTGGTCAGCATCCTATGAGATGCCATTGCCTTAGTCACAGTATGTTATGTCAGTTATCTTGAAGGTATAGGCTTTTCTGTTAGATGCATACAGACACCCCAGGCGGGCAGGCTGACCAAGTGCAATATTTAAAAGGCCACAGTCTGAAATGTAGGAGTGATCAAGCAAGCTACTGATGGCTGTGTTGTGTTCTCTCTCATTCAGCCGAAATAAATCTACTACAATGCTTGACTCTGACAAGAAGTTTTAATTGTTTGACTCTCGCAAGATAATTTCTAAGATATTAACCGTTAATGAAGGGAAATAAGTCGTAAGGAACATTCCTAATAATATATGGTAATTGCAGATCAAATGTGCCGTCTATGCTTCTCTTTCTCCTATCCACTTTCATACACTCCTTTTTTTTATTTCTCCAGACCTCATGATACCGAGACTGAAACTATGGAGGTAGCATACAAAGTAAGAAAGTCATGTTACAAATAATTTTGCCACAGACAGCTTTAAATTAAGACTCAGTAAATGGTTGCTGAGCTCAAAGTTTGAATTGATTTCCAAAATAATTTCCACACCTGTGAAGCATCATTCAAAAGTATAAACCCTGTATTCAGCATTTATGTTTCCAACCCTCTTTGGTTTCAAAACCACAGAACAACGGTACAGACAGCGTTAAGTAATGTTTTCTCTCTCCTCTCTTTCAGGTCTTTAATGACCCCATCCACGGACACATTGAACTCCACCCTCTTCTGGTCAAAATCATAGACACACCTCAATTCCAAAGACTGAGGAACATCAAGCAGCTCGGAGGGGCATACTACGTTTTCCCCGGAGCATCTCATAATCGCTTCGAGCATTCCATTGGGTGTGTGTGTGTGTGTGTGTGTGTGTGTGTGTGTGTGTGTTTGTGTGTCAAGTGGATACCTTGTACGAGGGTTGGGCCAGTGTAACATCTTTCAAACCGCTTTGATGATTAGTCAAATCCCGTATGGTACCTCTAAATCTGTACCACCAGATGGCACGCACATGTCCACAAAGAAGTTGGTGGCAAGTGGAATATCATGAGTTATGCCGGGCATACGCCTGACTATTCTTCAAAGTTAGTACAGCAAACTGGTAAATCCCCAATTCATTCCCCACAACCCAGTCCTGATCCTCAAAATTCCCAATTAGAATCTTGAGAGCAAAAACATGACTCAAGCGTAAAGAAATCTGGCGGACAGCGGCCATGCAGTGCTAGATGAAATATTTGTTTTTTTTTGTGGAAGATTCTAAATAACTATTTAAGAACTTTGGAAAATGTTGTGTTCTCAATTGGCTAACATCTTTCCAGTTAGAGCAACAAAACGTGACACATTAGCGGGAGCCATCTTGGCCCCAAATTTGATAATTGTTGTTATTGGACCAACCCCAGCCAGGAATAGGGCCGCACAATATGGCAGAGCAAATTAATCATGAGTTGGCAGATTAGTTTGGTTACCAGATTGGGAAAAACAAATGTACCTATGATAAACTTTGCACTTATTGTGTACGACCATCATTAAAGTATTAGCGAAAATTAAAGTTAAAACGACATAGAACTACATTGACATTTATTTGATGGGTTAAAGTTAAACCAACTACTATTGAGGTATGCTGATGGGTCTGAAAGCATACTAAGTTGAAAACTTAGTATGCTTTAAAAAAAAAAAAAATCATACAATCCATGTGGACATTATTTCATATGACAATGAGGCTTGAAATGGGGTTTTAGACATCGTACCTGAGTTTGCGTCAAGTAACTGCAAGATGACGCGCCCTTTACTCGATTTTTCCCAGTAGGAAGTAAAAAAGTCCCACCCTGGGCTGCAAATGCTCGTGGGGCAGATCCTGGTCGAATGGCAGTACTTTTTTTGTTTGTACTTAGTTAAAATTTTGGGGGCAAAGTTTGTTGTCAAAATATTCTCGTTTCGCAAACCTACATTGTTGAAACCACTGTTTGAGGCTCCCAACCAAGTTTATTGTGTAACGTTTGTGGCTGATGGCCTGAGTTATAATCAGATTGATTGGAATCTGGGTGGGGATGCACACCGTGGGTGCATTTAGAATCAAAGTAGGCACACAGGTCAAACCAGCCATCACCACAGACAGCTCTGACATGTTGGTATTCAGCAGCTGATCTGCATGTAAACATTTAGCCAATTACAATAAAATAGCTCTTACCTGTGGCTTGGTGTCGGAGGAGACACACCCCTGGCTGGCACCCACTGGCATGTGGCAGGGTTAACTGACACTTATATTGCAGCGTTTAACTGGGTTATTTTATACTGGTCACTTTTGTTTGTATCTAACCAGATTCTCTGTGGCAACGTTAATCAATTAAAGCATCTTTGTTAATTTATTGTTTGCAGAGTTGCGTACCTGGCTGGAGAGCTTGCTAATTCTCTGCAAAAGAAACAGCCTGAACTGAATATCGATGACAGAGACATCCTCTGTGTTCAAATCGCTGGCCTCTGCCATGATCTTGGTGAGTAACAAGAGCTGCACCCCAACCCTTACCCCAAAACATCCAACATCGGCCAGTTTTTGTGTGACCATGAAACTAATGAGGGATTGGTTAATAATGAATGGTTTCAAATGTCTCTCTCTCTATAGGACACGGACCTTTCTCTCATCTGTTTGATGGGATGTTCATTCCTGAAGCACGTAAACGTCAAGGTCAAGATTCGAAAGATAAAAAAAAATGGACGGTACTGAATGATTCTCCCACTGATTTTCCCAAAATTCTGCTCGCTGTTTGTTCCGGGACATTTCACAGACCCTTATTTGGCAACACGCTAAAACAAGCCAAAAGTCTGGCCTAACGTTCCTAAACTACTAACTTCTATCCACATCTCCAGGATTCCAACCTAAAAACTTTAAGCTTTCAGAAAGCAAAACAAAATGTCATAGGTAAGATTCGAGATTTGTTAAGTGAAGAGGAATGGGTGGAAGAGAGCAAAATTTGGTAAATATACAACCCTCTGTCTAAACACAGCCTCCCTCCCAGCTCCCTTCATAATTTCTTCTCCGTTTAAATGATAACGCCATGGTTGCAAATGTGATTGATAGGCAAGAAGAATCCAGAATCAATCAGGGAAGGGCCATTAATTGTTTAAAATCTAAAATGCTTATGGCTGGTGGATGACTATGCCATTTCTAAAAGATTGTACTCAAATTATAGCTCTTAAAGGTTGGGTAGGTGATTTGCGAAACGCCAGCAGATTTTGAAAATACACAACTCAAATGGTCCTACCCCCTCTCCTTCAACGCTGACTCTGACTCCACCCATTCCAAGTACCTGGACGCGCAATCATGCACGAGCGCGAACAGAGATGCGCGAGAGCGAGCCAGGCTAGCGTAGGTTTTCGTTTAACAACATGGCACTACATTCAGCTGTAAGTTGCACCCAGTACCGCGGGAAGTAGGAGTGCTGGTGGTGCTGCAACACCCCCTGTCCGAGGCCCTGTCTTATCACAGAAAACGATCATTTCTAAAAACTCCGGCCAAAGTGGAGATTTCTGAAAACGCCGGTTATGTGTTGTCGTGTCAACGGGGAGAAACGGGATTTTAGGTTCTGAAGCGTCACATTATGCACCAGGAAATGCTTAACGTCATGTGAGCGCCCGCTGTACCGTATTGGTCCGAATATAAACACAAACCCCATTGTAAGACGACCTATATTTGGAAAAAAGATTTGAAGACCAGATCCGTTTTTTATGAATAAATAAATTGTATTCATTGAAATAATATACGAAAATAAAAAGGCATCGAATAAAACACTGCATTGCCACTAAACAGTAGTGCAAATAGGCCGTACTGATGTGTACACCAAAGACTATTCCTGACACTCCTCTGCCCCGCTGTGTTCGCTCTGGCTGTGGTCGCTCCGAACTGTTTCGGCCCGTGGCAAAGCGAGTCATCCTCGCTGCTGTCCAAGGCATTTTGAGACGCAGCATTTATTTAATGCTCATATGACCTAGTGCTGAAAAAAGGTTATATGAAAAAGTGTGAGGGTAGCGGTGGTGCGCTAAACTTGTTCTGTGAGCAGCTGGATGTGAACGATCGATTTTCAACTGTCCGCGCATGCACTGGTGTAATTGAGCTGCGCTGCTATACATCTTTTTTTTATCAATGTAACGAGTTGCGAGTCTAGTGCAGGCTGAGTTTTTTTTTTTCCCAGCACCCCCTGCTGAGAATACGTTCTCGCTGCTATGGTTGGACCAGATGTTATAAACATTAAACGGTCACATAAATCATTACTATTTTTAGAAAATGTATGTTTGTTTCATATAATTGTATTGGAAGTCCTGGTTTTCACTAGGGTTGCCGCGGTGTGGACATTTTCACACCGAGTAATACACTCGTCTCCACACCGGTATTACCGAGTATAAACGGTATAAACTTTGAAACTAGGTCAACCGCCACACAAGCATCGGTTTTTAGACCCTTCTCGTCCTTCAGTTGCCGCCAACGTTCGAAAGCAGCGCCTAGGATTATTCTTGATTTCAGTTTTTCTCTTTCAGCGTTTTTATTATCAATTACTCTCTGAAAAAGAGTTTTCCTTCTCTTTGCTGGTGGTGGTGGTGGTGGTGGTGGTGGTGGGGATGGTGGCGTCTTGTCTGCCATGGAAATTGTCTTCTACTGCTAGGTCCAAATGTGGATTAACTAGTTCCAGTAGCTACCGCAGGATAACAACAAACAGGAGCTTGCTCTGGGTCACGAGCTCTGGGTCACGAGTACTGCACGAAGGGGTCGCGCGCGGGGCGCGGGGGAGGGGGAGTGCAGTACGACCGTTTGATTGACGTACTTACTGTCCAATGCAACTCGGTGGCAATGGAAATGATTGGCTGGAGTTTTTCGAGCCCTGCCCGTTCCACAGATGATTGACTTGTTTAATTTTCATGTCAGTACTTCTAACTCAGTGGCTGTAAGCGGGTTATGATAAGGATTTCAAGTAATTTTGCAAAAATGGCCAAAAAAGCAAATCACCTATCCAACCTTTAAACAACTATAATTTAAGCATAACACTCCAAAACACTGAACGCATCCTTGATACAGTTTTCTCCATTAAGGCAACTTATTGAAAGGGGGAAACTGTAACTTTTCCTTCGCTTCATTAGTAGTGTTAAGCAAGAATCAGTCGGTTCTTCAATGCATATAACCCAACGAGGATTAGAATTAGTATTAGAATATAATCTATACTGGAGTTTTCGCGCTCAACCTCTAGTTGTAATTAACAGGGGTAATTGTTTAATGGAAAGTGTAGTATACTATGCATGAAAATCAATTATTAAATAGCTTTTACTGTTTTTCAAGGCTGATAAGTGCATTGACATTTTAAAATGCAAGGCAACTACTATTGGTTAGTTGAAAATAATAATCATCATTGAGATTAAACATCTCTTCCAGTGTCCTGGCCAAGACAGGCAGTAGTAGCCTATAGTCACACATAACACACAAAACATAAGAAAAATAAAACAACTAAAACAGTCCGCAGGGGGGAAGGGGGATATCAATATCGCAAGACATTTCGGGAGGCTCATCGAGGAGTAGAATAACTGTACGTCCACACCAGGAGCGACCAAAGCGTCAAAGACGCTTTGGTCGCTCACAAAGTTTCGCTGCGAATTTTTCTGTTCGCTTTGGTCGCTCAAGTCGCTCATGACGTACAATTCAATTATGCAGACGCATTTAAAGGAGCCGTATGCGTTTAGTAGGCCCTACAGACCGCCATATCAAATAGTGAACTCTCCCATACACCTTGGCCATATTGCCGAGACGGTTTTGCTTGTTCGATAAAGTGCTTCGACAACAAGTAGGACAGTGATTCCCCCCAATACAAAAAAAATCCTAAAATGTAGGCTAATTACAACCGAGAACAAAAAACCCTGCGTGCTGTAGTACTTAAAATATGTTTCACTGATCTGGATCTGCAAATCATGATCTGCACTCATTCGTCGCATTCAAAACAAATAGACATTCGCGCACATGGCTAATTTGCATACGCGCACAGGACTGGTTGGCTCCGCAAGGCAAATAATGGAACATATCGATCTATCTAGGCTTTTCTGTCTATCTATCTATCAACGCGTGTCTAGTTTTAACGTGATGTATTGTGTGTATGTCCAGTCAGACTTGTTCTGTGTGGTCTTGTAGGCTACTGTCCTGTGTGGGCCGAACCACCTAAATGGATTCCCGACGATTTGTGTCGTTTGGTATTAATAAAGACTTGACTAGGCTTTCTATCTATCTAGACTAGATATATCCCTTGTCATTTATCCCTCGTCTTGTCGATTAGTTTGTTTATGTGACGATTTCAAAAACTTTTTTGGTTTTGTTTAAAGCATGCTACACGCGATTGGTTGGTTAGATTGGTGGCATGGAGAGCAAATTAAAATGATTCCCGCTTAAATACGAACGTTCTAGATGTAGCCTATAAATACTCCCGCTTATCATCACTTGATATCCAAACCACTACGGCGTTTCGATCTCTGAACTGAAAAGGGGTGGGTTCGTACAACACCGGGTGCCCAGTTACAGCCGCGATTAATACTTCAGCCGACATTTTTTTCAGTGAGTGAATAAAGGTAGGTAGGAACCAAAGTGTCTGCCGATGTTCCCTGGGATCCACGCAAGCGAAGAGCGTCTAAATTCCGATTGGCTGTCAGTGTTTGGCCGCTGAAGCGAATAATAGTCATTTGCATAAAGTTAAAAAGTTTTCAACTTCTTTTTGACGCTCTGGTCGCTCAACTTTGGCCGCTGGTAGCGTTGGTCGCTTTGGTCGCTTTGGTCGCTCTTGCCCATAGAAAGTGAATGACTTCCGGCGATTTGGTCGCTCAATTCGCTTCTGGTGTGGACGGACAGTAAAGTGTAGTCTTTTGGTCGACTCTATAGACGTAATTCACCATAGCCTACTGTGTTATTGACATGTTTTCGTTGTGTTATAGGGACGCTGTCTCTTTAAAATCACGTCACTTGTGCGTTTATATGCCGGTCGGTGCGATGTTTGAATTTAATGGTTTTTATATGACAAAATGAACGACCTGCCGTTGCTTGTCGAGGTGAGAAATTGTCTCTGCCTTCATTTTATCGCAATTTATATAGTCTATAGACAGAACAACTTACCTGGGAGAGTTTGCTGACGGCGGAGCTGTTATGTTTAAAAACATAACATCTTACCTGGGCGAGTGTCGCTGCGGTGTGTGCCCGTGCGTATGTGTTCTTACCTGCGCGTATGCCGATGGCACACCTGTGCGTGTGTGTGTGTGTGTGTGTGTGTGTGTGTGTGTGTGTGTGTGTGTGTGTGTGTGTGTGTGTGTGTGTGTGTGTGTGTGTGTGTGTGTGTGTGTGTAAGAGAACAAGTTAAGATAACGTGCGTGTGGAATGCATTCATAGTGCTTTACACACATCCACACACTGACGGCGAAGTAAGCGGTAAGTGTGAGGTGTCTTGCGCAGGGACACCTGAGCAACCTCTGAGTGTGTGTGTGTGTGTGTGTGTGTCATTGCAGCACGAGCAGGCAACGCTAACCATGTTTGATCATCTGATTGAAAAAAACGTACTGGAGCTGGAGAAGGTGAAGGACTGGCAGGTGCTGTCAAACGAAAAAGATTTCATCAAGGAGCTGATCGTTGGGAAACAGGCCGACGCTGATCAGCCAAAAAGAATGGTGTGCACATTGACTCTCCCAACAGACGGGTTGGTTCTCTCCCAACAGACGGGTTGGTACAATGACTCTCTCTAAAGAGGGGAATGTACCATGAGTGTCCCAACAGAGGAGTTTGTACAATGACTTTCCCACAGAGGGGTTAGTATTGTGACTTATAGTGGCCCCGGTATGTACAATTTGATTTAGTTAATTTATTATCCAAAGTGCCTTACAAGTGAGGCTAACAACAATCAAAATTGGGGAAACTACAAAATAAATGCTGTGTAGAGCTTGAAGAACCTACTGTTCATAACCTCCTCTCACCATTGCCTGAAAAATGAATTGTTCTCACAGAACCCCCTAGTTAGACTTGCTACAACACATAGCAGGCTTTTTTCTGTTCAAACTCATCGGACTCAGAAATAGGGTTTCCTTTGAGGTGAGCTGCTACATTGCTGTTCTATTTCTATTTGTCTGTTGACCATATCCTTGTGCTGTCGTTACAGGGGCCATACAAAAAGAAGTCTTTCCTGTATGACATCGTGGCCAACAAAACGAACGGCATCGATGTGGACAAATTTGATTACTTTGCGAGGTCAGTCCTTACTCAGGTCACTAACTTTGCTTGTGTATTGTGCGAGATGTTCATGCCACTGCTCTTTAGGACTATGTAAGATTTTCACTGCAGCCATCAATCATTTGGAGTGGGGTCCAAATGGGGAAGGATATTGTAGCGGCTCAGTGGTTCATGGCTTTATCAGAAATATCCATTTAGCCGTAATAGCAGGAATTTCTTAGTTATAGTGCACCAAATTGATCTCATTCCACAAATCTGTTCAGCCGTATTATAGAGGTAATCTTTAAATCCTGTTTCACTTGTCAAGCGCAAAGATTTTTCCAACAACAAAACATCTATAAATGAGAGTTTCCTGGTTTAAGATGAGATTATATTTTATTTTTTGGATATATGAGTGAAACTGTACTTCAAGCCTTGCAAGAAATAGGTATGGTACGGGTATGTAATAGGCATGTAGCGCCATATCGCTTTGGGTTGGATACCCAAAGCGATTCCTCCCAATATGATCAGTCGGTCATATTTTTAAATACTAAAATGTATTTCAATTGAGAGATGACTATTGGACATAGAGTAGAAATAAATATTAGGCCAACATATAATTCAATAATACAAAAGAATACTAAATTTAGGATACAGAGGACCACACTCCCAACCAATGTTTGCACTACAGTAGACCTACTACATTTACCATGGTTTATAGTACCAAGTGCCAAGCATTAACAACTGCTAGATTAACCACTTCATCGTATTCAACAAAGACAGCTAGGACAAGATGCTACACAATGCTAAATACCATTTTAAAGTGCAAGGACGTAAAACATCCAATAAGTGCGTTAGAGGGGTGTCTGGGGTAAGGGGGGGAGGCTATGCAGAGTCTAGGTGAACTCTGAGCATGGTAAAACATGTAAAGCGAATATCTTTCACATTTTTCTCCCAGAAGGCCATGCAACCAGACCTCCATAGCTGTCAGGGTTTCTCTATCCACGCAATATTTTCACATTTTTTTTACCCCTAGCCTGTTTGTAGACCCCCCTACACCTTCCTGCTCCACAATGACTGGTATCAGAATTCACTGCACCACTTTGTAATGCAGTCTTTGAAAATCTCCTTAGTGACCTAACCATACTCAATACACAGCCACAGCTGCCAGGGATATCTTTCTCTCTGGATCAACCAATCAATGGAGAAACAAAGCAAGAACCTGTAAAAGTAATCGTGCACTATCATGTCAATGTATTCATCCTTTCTGTTCCTCGTTTCAGAGACTGCCACCACCTGGGCATCAAGAATAACTTTGACCACCACCGCTTCATCAAGTTCGCCAGGGTGTGTGATGTGGACAAAGGAAAAGAAGCAAAGGAGAAGCAAATCTGTACCAAAGAACAGGTCAAATGATCTCAGACTTCTGTTTTTAATCTGATTGAAGCAGCTCTCTAATTGGTCCTATATTTGACTAAACATAACTCTGGGTATTCATTCAACAGGAAGTGGGCAATGTGTATGACTTCTTCCACACAAGAAACTGTCTCCACAGAAGAGCCTGCCAGCACAAAGTAAAAAACATTGTTGAGACCATGTAAGTACTGTGTCTGTGCTAGGTACTATAATAATTACGAAAGTAATTGTTTTCCAAACTGAGTCTGGTTGTGTTTTTCTAACTAGGATCACAAAGGCCTTTGTATCGGCGGACAAACACCTCAAATTCAAGGGGTCCGATGGGAAAATGCGCACAATGTCCACAGCTATAGAGGACATGGTGGCATACACCAAGCTGACTGGTAAGTGTTGAGACCACACGGTGCTGTGGTTGGCTGGGCTATTGCATTTTGCAATGTCAAAGACTAATTCTTTCTTACCCCAAGGGTGAACCTACCCTAGGGCTTCCTTAAGCAAGATGCCTCACCACTATCTGCTCCTTATTCTAAGATCTACTATAAGTCACTTCTGATGTGTGTCTATGCCCCTGTAGACAATGTCTTCGAACAGATCCTCTTTTCTACCTCAACGGAGCTGACTGAAGCCAGGGAGATCCTAGAGAACATCCTCCACCGTCGCCTCTACAAGTGTGTGGGCCAGTTCTATTCAGCAAATGAAATCAAGGCTACAGAGGTGTGTGTGTGTGTGTGTGTGTGTGTGTGTGTGTGTGTGTGTGTGTGTGTGTGTGTGTGTGTGTGTGTGTGTGTGTGTGTGTGTGTGTGTGTGTGTGTGTGTGTGTGTGTGTGTGTGTGAAGCTGAAATGAGTGAGTGGATCAAAATGCTCGACACAGAGTGAGGCCAACACAGAGTGTGAATAAAAGTGTCTTTACTGAGAATCAACAGATATGTTACGGCAGGACTTGGGGGAAGGCTGGTGGGTAGTCAGACAGCAAATGTTCGGCGACGGGAGGGTAGTCGGACAGGCGAGGGTTCGGTGACACTGTTCACAGGGAAGAGATTGTTAGGGCGAGCAGCAGAACACAAGGACTAAGCAATCTAGGCATGAGGAGGTGTGTGTGTGTGTGTGTGTGTGTGTGTGTGTGTGTGTGTGTGTGTGTGTGTGTGTGTGTGTGTGTGTGTGTGTGTGTGTGTGTGTGTGTGTGTGTGTGTGTGTGTGTGTGTGTGTGTGTGCTAGAAGTGACAGAGGAACAAATCCATGACAGTTTTGACGCTCTTTCCCTTATCTTTCCAGGAGGAAATTGGTGAGAAGTTGGCAGGTGAAAAGGACATTGACCGGACCTCAAACTACCTCATTGTCAAAGTAAGTCCTACTGTCTCTTAGTGGCATCAAATCTATGCTGATTTTAAAGGTTCCCTTTGAGAGGTTTGTGGTTGGTCTGATAGCTCTGTGGTGGGAATCAGGTATGCAAATCCTAGATGCAGTTATGATTTACATTTCAACAATGTCCTCCCTTCCTACATTTATCTGTGATTGAGAAGTGTTGCGTTAACTGGACAGGCAAGATAGCTTCCCTTAACCAACCCGGGAGTAAATGCACCGATTGGTATGAAATGATCCGGGACTGTTCTAAATTCTGGGACGTGGCCCAGGCGTGCAGATGAAAGATATCAGAAATCCAGTTAGCTGCTGTTGTATTAAGCAGTTTGAAAATATATATAAAATAACTGTGTTAGTTGTTGTTTTTAACAATGACTATTGCTTTTCCACCCATAATTTCACTGCACATTATAAATACCCACAACCATGTATGTGAAAAATACGTCTGCTTTAAATTGAAAGCATACCTTTTATTTATTTGTTTTCTTGAACAACCTATGACATGTACTATATTCTTCCCTCTCTAGCGCCATGCATCTGTCAGTAAAAGGTGAAACGTCTCCCCCTGGTGTCTCCTAGGTTATCAACATGGACTATGGCATGGGGACAGAGAATCCCATCGATCACCTACGTTTTTACAACAAGAGAGACCCCAACAGGGCCATCATGATCCCCCAGGGCCAGGTAAGAACTTTGCCATTGAACACAGTTATTCTTAAAAGCATGATATTGCCGTATAAACATATATGTATTTGAGGAATAATACGGTCATTTATAAGGGTTATTGTGATGAATAGTAAACACTGACTTCCCAATCTTAGATTGGCATTACAGTGCATGCGTGAGATAAGCTAAACACTGGGCATCATTGGGGCAGCAGTTCAGAGTAGACTCACATCGAAGTCAGCGTTACAACTGTAGTCATGTTGTTCAAAAATTAAACAATTGGAGTAAAAGTACAACTGGTGTGTTTCCACACAAATAATGGTTGTTAATTAAAAAAAAACATTGAAAATCAGAATCAGAATCAGAATCTCTTTATTGTCATTGCACACAGTGCAACGAAATTGGGGTAGAGGCTCTCAAAATAAGTGCTTTTAAAACAAAAACTAAATGAGAAAAGGTTTTTTTTTTTTTTAAATATAGAATGTTAAAGAACTCAAACAAATATATAAATTTTAAAATGTCAGCCAATTTAAAAGGTCAGATTGGTATGATAATGCAATAATTTATAATTCTGCATTATTTAGAGAAATAACATCTCTGGGGTAGAAACTGTTTTTAAGCCTATTTGTTCTTGATCTGATTGCCCTGTAGCGCCTCCCAGAGGGCAACAGTTCAAACAGGTTATGTCCTGGGTGGGATGAGTCTCTCAGGAGAATATGAGCTCTCCTAAGGCAGTGTCTATTATTGTAGACCTCAAGAGAGAGAAGAGGACATCCAATGACTTTTTGTGCCGTTTTTATGACCCTCTGGAGCGCTTTCCTCTCAGCTGCAGTGCAACTGGCAAACCACAGCGAGATGCCGTAGCTTAGGACAGTCTCAATGGTGCAGCGATAAAAGGTCATCAGCAATTTCTCCTGAAGATTGTTCTTCCTGAGGATCCTTAGGAAATACAGTCTCTGTTGGGCCTTTTTCATAAGCGCCTTGGTGTTTATTGTCCAGGTCAGGTCCTGCTGAATGTGCCTGCCCAGGAACCTGAGGTCTGAGACTCTCTCCACGCTCTCCCCGTTCATATAGATGGGCTGAATGTCCGGCTTATTCCTCCTATAATCAATGATCAGCTCTTTGGTCTTTGAGGTGTTGAGGATGAGGTTGTTCTCCGCACACCATGTAGACAGTCTTTGGACCTCCTCCCTATATGCAGTCTCATCCCCACCTGAGATGAGCCCCACCACTGTTGTATCATCCGCAAACTTAATGATGGTATTGCTGGGGTGGCTGGGGATGCAGTCATTGGTGTAGAGGGTGTATAGTAGGGGGCTCAGCACGCAGCCCTGTGGGGAGCCGGTGCTGATGCTAAGATGTATTTGAACAAAAATGTTGTTGTCCTTCAAAACGCCTGGACATTTCACATCATGGACAGCTCGCCCCTGCTTTACAGTAAAGTATTGAGGATCTGGTTTTGTCTCATGATATGAACCAGGAAACCTCCGTCTTATGGTCATTATGATTAGAAAATCGTATTTACTGTTAACATTATCAAAATGAAGGTGTTATGTCCATATATCTCTCTAGTTTCGGCACTCCTGAACCTGAACATGTCTGTCCCTGACTGTGCTTCTTCTTTGTTCCGGCTCCTGTCCACAGGTGTCCACGCTTATCCCAGGACACTTTCAGGAGTGGTTGATCCAGGTGTACTGTAAGAGGACTGATGAGGAGAGCCTGAGGACGGCCAGGGAGCGCTTTGAACTGTGGTGCAACGCTCTGGTAATAATATATTGCCTTCAGTTTATCGCTCCATGTGGTTCAATTTTTTCAAATTAGATTGTTTTACAACTGTGTAGCTAGATGTAGGAGTTGAAGCAAAGCTTTTACTTTAGGTTATTCATTTTTCCCTGCAATGGTGGCATCACCAATTGCATTGTGGCATGTTAATGTGCTGAAGATGTGACCTGTTTATTCTCATTTCTTAAGTTCTTTCTCTTTCTTTCTTCAAGAATTTAGAAATTCTTCCGGAGCTGGAAGCGAATGAACGCCCAAACCCAACTTGAGTTTTGACAGAACAAGAAGAAACAAGATTTTCCTTGCTCCTTTTTTGATATTGGTATGGGTAGGAAATTGGATGGCTAAAGTAGAATTTTAATAATTACAATCCAACCATTGTAACCAGAAAATGTCTTTAATCAAAGTAGGAGGCCGTTGAGGGCCAGTGCTCAGGGTTATACACTCAAAAGCTTATACAACTTTATGTCTTCAAGTTCAGTTTTATCACATCACCGGCTGCTGGCATTGTTTTTGTTTCTTTGTTTCTCCTCATTTAGATATGCATGTTCTGTCCATAGTTTACATGTAACATAGTTTGCATGTTACCTTAAGGGGAATGTAACGCTGAGAGTTTTCATGCAAGAACTCTTTCTAGTGTTTCTGGATTGATTCGATTTTTACATGAAAGACAGGGTAGGCAAATTATTTTCAAACTATTATCTCTCATATTTGTTGAAATTCTTTTTATATGCCAACAGCAATCAATATATCAAATGATCGGACAGAAAAACAAGGAAATCCGGTAATCTTGGCGGTCGCAAGCCTGTAATAAGTCTGTTAAATCAATTCAACACACTTGAATGTGTATTTGTATGCAGTGGGTTTTAGCTTCATATATTTTCAATCTTATGTCTCAGAGGTTTCTTTAATACCATATGTAGCTATTGCTGTACTCATTTAGTCCAGGCAATAAATTACCATAATCAAAGCAGGCTACAGACACCATAATGAATACATAGTCTAATCTTTGTTCATGGTTTTCTTGTAGTGCATTTAATATTAATTTTGTGTTCTTTTTCATTTTCAAAGTTTGAACGTCTTCCTTAATAATAATAATAATAATAATGATAATAACTTTGGCTAGATTCGTCCTATGTTTGGGTTACTAAGGTAAACATACCTGTATATATATATATATATATATATATATATATATATATATATATATAACGCTTGATACATATCGTTTTCAGTGTTTGTGTGTGTGTGTGTGGGTTGAAAAGTGCTATTTTCAAAGATATATTATGATATAGGCAAAGGTTGTATTAAGGGCTCAGGAATAGTGTTTAGAAGAGGCTGCTTGCTGTTTTGCTATAAAGGTTAACTGAAAAGTATATTTTCGAAAGAAAGACAGAGGCTGGGGCAAAAATTAATGGTGATGAAAAAAATAAACGGCTTTGTCCTCAATGTCTAAATGTTTCATTGTAACCACCAGAAGGCAGCATGACCGTTCGTTTCTCCAAGAAGGCAGTCATCCGTGGTCACCTGTTAAACGTTTCCTATTTGGAAACAACTTTAAAGTATACGTCAATATGTATTTAAACGTTTTTTGACAAAATGAAAAAGGTGTATAGACTAGTTGGTCTATAATGAACCTCTATTTGTATTGTTTTTTTATCTTTTGTCTTTTAAATGCTCATATACTCATGTTTACCATAATTTTGGCTATTCTGGATAATTTACCAGTAGGGAGGAATTTTGTTGGTCCTTTCAACCATGAAGACCATCATACAGGATGTAGGGACACACACTTACACATCCTTTGGCAGTGATTCTCTTGGGGGAGACCAGAAACAAACACTACAGAGCGGTAGGAACGAGCCAACTGCCTGCTAGTATTTTTATAATCTTCATCCTCCCTGACCTGTTGCGCTCTTTCTGGCGCCAGTGATCTCAGCCCCCCGCCGTCATGCCACACACACGAACATGCCCCTCTGTGAATAATTGAGACCAGCTGTTGCAAGGTGCCTTCTCTCCCCATGCCCCCCCCCCCCCCCTTGCCTCTCTCACTTTGCACCCCCTCAGTGTCCCACTGCACTTGCCTCTCTCTCTCTCTCTCTCTCTCTCTCTCTCTCTCTCTCCCTCTGCCTCTGTCTTTTGGTCTCTCTGTCTCTCAGTTTGACAACTTGGCAACTCCTTCTTATTTATCATCTACTATCTTGTCTATAGTGGCTGAAACGATACCACAAGTGTTTAATCATCTTCATCTTCCCTGGAGTCTCTGGACGGTAGCGGGACCCATCTCGTAGCATTGACATCCACAGTCCATAGTCCAAAGACGGATGTTCCAAAGTACACACAAAATAGATATTTCTCTTCAGTCAAAGGGCTTCACTGGAATGGGAAACGGACATGTTCATTGGCAAAGAACAGCAAAGTCCAAAGAACGTGTAGAATGAGCACCAAAGAAAATGCACAGACAAGGAAAAAGTATTCAATCTCAGATCCAGCATTTCTTCTCTGTTACAGCAGAACTTCTGGGGGCAGACGGCTCAGAGGCTGGGACGGAAACCAGAAGCCGCAAGGGGCGGAGATACGCCTTGTTTCCTGTTCCGATACGGAGAGATTCTACACGATGTGACAAAATAAATATAATTTGCGTTTGCGGAAATTATATTTATCTTTCTATTCCAAAGATTTTGCAAGCTTTCCAGCCAGGTACTGGAAAGCTTGCAAAATCTTTGGAATAGAATCAGCCTGAACTGAATATCGATGACAGAGACGTCCTCTGTGTGCAAATCGCTGGCCTCTGCCATGATCTGGGTGAGTAACAAGAGCTGCACCCCAACCCTTACCCCAAAACATCCAACATCTGCCAGTTTCTGTGTGAGCGTGAAACTAGTTCTGTTTGACGTTATCAATAGCTGCGCTTCCATCTAAAAAGGTGATGCGAATCTTTAGAAAGTTCGCAAAAAATAATTCGAATTAGGTGCGTTTCCATCAAGTGGTTGGAGCGGAATACGGTGATGACGTTACACGTTGATGTCGGCAGGGTTGCTCAAAGTTTGCTACGTCACAGCTGTTTCGAAAAGGTGTGTTTCCATCTCCCATTTTGCGAATTTACTCTCTTTCGCATTTCTCAAAAACCACCTCAAGCGAGCGGATAAACCTTTTTGCGAATTAGAGGATTTTTATGCGAATTTTGGTGTTTCCATCACCGTTTACTGATTCGATACTTCAAAGTTCGCATAAAATTAGGGGGATGGAAACGCACCTAGTAAGACGTGTAAATCGATTCAATCATATGCCGAAAAATGCCAAACAACAAAACTTTATTCCAACAAATTCCTTTCACTAGACGTTTAATTTAGAATAAGGATAATCAGATGAGTGTCTTCTTAAAGATTTCAGTCATCAGTTTGCCAGTGCAGGTGTTTCCTGAGGTATGAGACTCACCTGGGATGACAGATGATGCAGCTGTTGAACGAGGGATGAGAGGAGTTGCAGGTTTGTGAGTCGAGATGGAGAGCACCTCTGCTATTTATCATCCCCAGAGAAGGAAATTGCCCTCACCAAAAACCAGTTTTGTCACATTCTACATTTACTCCACAGGTCTTGATGCAGTTCATTCTGTATGAATAAACTGCAAGGGTCATCTAAGTAGTAAAAATAAGGTATACATAGTATTGATGATAAATAAAACATAAAGCTTAAGTAGCGAAATATCCAAAGCATATTTGATCATTCGTAATTGGATATTATATTGATAAAATATTAAATGTAAAAGTTTCAAAAATATATATTACTTTAAACAATATAGTGATCTCCATTCTGTCAGATTCACCAGTCCTCTGACTTTAAAATAAAGACATTCATAATCTTTCTATTCACTGATTGTCAAACAGAATACTTATAATAAGGACCAGGGCCACGCCCTCTTACGGGCACGATGAACCGTCCACAACAAAGTTTACAACTTCAGATAAAAGTACACCTTTTATAAAATAATTGTAAATGGTCATGTCATCTAATGAGAAAACGAATATTTTACAGAACACATTGACTCATCATTTGTTAATAGTTGGCACATATATTTTAATCCGAAGTGTGTGTTTAAGGGAAGATTTTAAAGTCTGTCCCCTCTTTTAATGGCCTTGTGTTTGTCCCAAAGTGCTGTAAACATGTCCTCAACAGGCTATACCAACCCGACTGCCCAAATACCAGGCTAAGCTAATCAAGCTAAGATAAGAGAACCACAGTTCTTCATGTATGGCCTGTCTGTTTGACGGCCTGTCTTCCTGGCCTGCCTGCCTGCCTGCCTGCCTGCCTGCCTGTCTGTCTGTCTGTCTGTCTGTCTGTCTGTCTGTCTGTCTGTCTGTCTGTCTGTCTGTCTGTCTGTCTTTGTCTATGATTGTGCGACATCTTTAACTCCACCCATGGCATCTAATTTTTCATAAATCAGTTCAGTCAAGATTCCACAGCCAACCATAAGTAATGCAGTACTCCAATACTGCAAGGAAAGGCCACACCAGTACCCCTCTTCAAGGACAGCCCAGTCCGTCGTCTCTCTGTGACTCAGGGAGCAGTAGTATGTAACTGACGATTCCCAGTGAACCTTGAGCTCAGTGCTGTCCTTTACCCCCATCCCATATCTAAGTTCTTTCCCCGATGGAGTGAACACGCTATTAGACTCAGATCCACTGACCGGTGCGGAGAACGGACTGCCGTGAAAACCACAGAGGGCCAGCCACCCATCTGGTCTCGGCTGGAGACTGTTTTTGATTGTCTGCTGTATTTGATCTGGTAAGAGAAACAACATAAATCTGCTACCTGATGCTGGAGTTACCCTGTCTGGGAGTAAATAGACTCTCAACTCTGCTGGAGGTGCGAGATTTAATATTACTGCAGTATTCTGTGTTCGTTAAGTGACCCTCAGACCGGCTCGGAGAAAAGCCGGCTATCTCTGTTATCTTGGCCTGATGCGAGGCTCAGAGATACCTGGTTTGAAGATACTACTCAGGGTTGTAAACGTTGAGGAGCCAAGGACAGTCCTCTGGTGGCTTTAGCCTCCTGGCACTAAGGATCCCATTCTGCCCTCGGTGTCCCTCGATCCTCATGGTTTCTGGAACAGACCGACCGACCTGTCTTCCACTTCAGCCCGCACAGCAGAAGGGGTTCTCTAGTACAGTGAGCAGGTGAGTTTACTGCCTGTACCAGCATTTACAACTGGTAAATGTACAAGTTTTACAACATCAAATAAAAAAAATGCATAGGTAATTTTGTTATATATCTTTGAACATTAGCAGTTATGAGGATATGATGTAGGATGGAAATGTGGCAGTTGTCATCCGATAACAAAACCTACCTTACAAGACGGCAAACATACCTAATTGAGCAAGAGCTGTTTGTTCCTTTAGTGTTTGTAAAGAGGAAAACCTGATAGTATCCATGAAATAAAAACCACTTCTTGTTCCAAGGAAAATTGCAAATCGTCATTGTTGTTGCTGCGAATACGCTGGCATGTTAAGGATAAGGTTACCGCTTATTCTTAACAATAAACGACAAGACACGTCTAGCTCTGTGGAGGTCACCTACCTCTGGGTGTTGTCCATACTGAATATGTGGGGGTTTGGAAAACAAGGTGCTGTCCCCACCGCCGCCAGCCATGACGGAGAGGAGGAGCGTGGGCTACAGCGTCCACAGAGAGGTCCTGGATGAAGGAGCCGTTGAGGAGATGGCAGAGAAGAGCGAGGTCAAGGTGACGCTCTCCGTCAAGGTCAAAGAGTCGTTGAGGTAAAAAAAAAAAGAAAAGTAGAGGAACACGACATGCTAGGAACAATAGATATCAACGTTTCTATGCCGTGACTCACTCGTGGGGGTACATTTGGCCAAGGATACCAACTTTTATATCATCCCGTAAAATAAGCAATGCATGAATACATTTAATTCAGATTAATTTTTTATGTGCTGGAAACCTTTTTTTTTTTTGCTTAAACTAGCCGACGCATGTTAGATGTGTCACCAGATGTGTCCCCAGATGCAGATATAATGTAGACACATTACTTCTTGATCACTTCTTTTAAGGTGTATTATACAGTACATCAAACCAGATTTGTGCACTCAGATTTCCGATGGCACTACAAAATGATGACGCCCCAATCAGTGCTCTATGTACTGAATGAGGGAGGGCCCCTTTCATGTTTTTCTCCACTCGTCCAATGCTGCACATCCTCCTATAGGTGTTCCGGCCCCAGGATGAAAAGTCTCATCCTGGGATTCCTGCCTATCCTCTCCTGGCTTCCTCGATACCCGGTCAGGGACAACGCAGTGGGAGACCTGGTGTCTGGGATCAGCGTGGGCATCATGCAGCTTCCTCAGGGTGAGGAGTAACGGTATTCCCATAATCCTCACCCGGTCCATGGGATTAGGGTGCGTAGGGAGGACTTCGGATATGGTTTGGTATTATCTTACATGTTTCGGATATTGCTTTGTCGAATTCTTTGTAAAAAAAACCATATTTATTCTCCTTGTCTTTGCTGTTGGTCTTCTTGAAATGTGCTTATTCTCTTCGCTTCGGGGACTGTTTACTGGTGTACACTGTTCCGCTGAAGTAAGAGAAAATTGCACTTGTTGTGGGAAAGACCAGAGTGAACCGGATAAGGTCCATCACGCTCAACACTCCCCCAGCCTAAAGCTAGACCGCAAACATTCAATACCAAAAAAGCCCTCCCCTTCTCTTGTGGTCAGGATGGGGTGAGCCAGATGAACAGAGGTTTACAGCTTTTGGGGTTAACTTGGAGTCCGCTAAGTAAACGAGGTTCATCTCAGGGACAGCAGAAGGTGTAAATTATTAAATGTGGATGTCATAAATCCCTCCCCTTCTTTGCCTGTCGGATGTGTTAAGCCAGATATATAAGAATTAAAGTTTAAGGGATCCACTTGAAATCAGAAAACAAGGTTTATCTCAGTGAAGGCAGAATATGTAAATGATAACTATCATGAAATAACAATATAGTTCCTCATTGACCGTGCTTTTTTCAGAATATTTTCATTCATGTAGGCAAACTAATGTGTGTACTTCCTTTAGACCTAGGGTAAATTTCTCCCATAAGGGTTAGGGTTGCTTAGGAGGTATATGTGCACAAAGAGTGTGGATTGTGAACGTCAGACCACAGGAACCTCATGTTGTTCACTTGATAAACATTTATATCTGTCAATTCTAGATGATAGTTAACTTAAAGTGTGTGTGCGTGTGTTTGTGTGTGTGTGTGTGTGTGTGTGTGTGTGTGTGTGTGTGTGTGTGTGTGTGTGTGTGTGTGTGTGTGTGTGTGTGTGTGTGTGTGTGTGTGTGTGTGTGTGTAGGTATGGCCTACGCCCTGCTGGCCGCTGTTCCTCCTGTCTATGGACTCTACTCATCTTTCTACCCAGTCCTCGTCTACTTCCTGTTCGGGACCTCCAAGCACATCTCCGTCGGTCTGCACACAACGTCTTATCTACAAATAACTATTATCAATACGATTAACAACGTTTTTATTAGATTATATCCGTTATCAATGATAGAATGCTAGGGTGTGCCATCGTAAACTATTGGCATAAATAACAGAGGTAGGGTAAAGAGTAGAACAGGGTGTGTGTGTGTGGGTGTGTGTGTGTGTGAGACACCAGTTTAATGGTGTTTCCCTTCATTCAATTTCCCTTCATTTACAAAGACGGCTGGGATGGAGAAAGAGATGCAACAATAACAGATTGATGATTTATCTTTTGATCGACGGAATGATTTGACCGATCATCTGACCGATAGCTTGACCAACTGCCCGATCAATCAATCCATTGACAGATAGCTTGGCGAATATATGACGGCCAATCGGCTATTGATTAATTTATGCAATCACCAAAATCGAACAACCAATCGAATCACAGATCATTCGACCGATGTATTGACTCCCCCCCCCCCCCCCCCCAGGTACGTACGCGGTGATGAGCGTGATGATCGGCGGCGTGACGGAGCGCCTGGCGCCCGACGCCGACTTCCTGTCGTGGGACAACGTGTCCAACACCAGCGTGGTGGACCTGCTGTCCCGGGACGCCGAGAGGGTCCGGGTGGCGGCCGCCGTCACCTTCATGTCCGGCCTGTTCCAGGTACGCGCGCTGGGGGGGGTCCACCCCGCTCCCACTGGGGCCCACCCCACCGGGGGCCCACCCCACCGGGGGCCCGCCCTACTGGGGCCCACCCCACCGGGGGCCCGCCCTACCCCTTCCGAGTCCAGTCACATGACGCCGTCTGCTTGCTAGAGGACGTTTTTTGAGTAGCATCCAGCTGCAGCCCCGGAGGCGGGGCCTGGGGCGTGGCAGAGGGGCCTGGGGCGTGGCAGAGGGGCCTGGGGCGTGGCAGAGGGGCCTGGGGTGTGGCAGAGGGGCCTGTGGTGTGGCAGAGGGGCCTGTGGTGTGGCAGAGGGGCCTGTGGTGTGGCAGAGGGGCCTGGGGCGTGGCAGAGGGGCCTGGGGCGTGGCAGAGGGGCCTGGGGTGTGGCAGAGGGGCCTGGGGTGTAGCAGAGGGGCCTGGGGCGTGGCAGAGGGGCCTGGGGCGTGGCAGAGGGGCCTGGGGTGTGGCACCTGTGACGTTTTGTCACAGTCGGCCCCTAGCTGCCCCAGTCGAGTTTTGCAAAGTACATTTTTCCTTTTACAATTTCAATAAAATGATTAATTAATAATAATAATCAATCTAATAAAATATATATATTGTATACATGTGTTTATCTAACAGCCAATTTCTAGGGGCCGACTGTGACACGAAACGCAGAAAAAAGACATAAAAACTGACATGCCACACCCCAGGCCCCTCTGCCATGCCCCAGGCCCCTCTGCCATGCCCCAGGCCCCTCTGCCACGCCCCAGGCCCCGGGTCCAGGGCTGCAGGTGGATGCTATTGCTTTCCTCTGAGGAAACGGCTGTTTTTTTTATCAATGTATGGCTGCAAGTTTAAAGGTTGTTGTTTCCTATATCTGTAAAATGAATGAGCAAAGAACCTTTCAGGTTGTGATGCTCATTATGTAGTTCTACAAGTGTTTCTTATCCGATTCTGAGAATGCAGGCTCAACCAAGCCACACATTCCTTAAGATGTTATTTTATCTCTGCACAACCATAGTTGCATAACCAGTACAGGTCGGTCCAGTCTTTCGATGAAGCAACATGTCTAAAGGTCAAAGGTCATTGTGTGTGTACTTGAATGCATGCGTGTGCAGATCCTGCTGGGCTTGGTCCACTTTGGTTTTGTGGTGACCTACCTGTCAGAGCCGCTGGTCCGTGGCTACACCACCGCTGCTGCCATCCACGTGGTGGTGTCCCAGCTCAAGTACACCTTCGGCATCTCACCCGCCAGGTTCAGCGGACCTTTCTCCCTCATATACGTAAGTATCGACTAAGTCATGACTTAGCTTAATTTATAGACTGTATGTACCACAAAGACCATGAGTTAGCTTCACTTATATAGACTGCATGTACCACATAGACCCCATGAGTTGGCTTCATTCATAAACTGTTTGCACCACAAAGACCATGAGTAAGCTTCATTTATAGACTGTACACATGTAGGCCTAGACCATGAGTTAGCTTCATTTACAGACTGTATGCCATATGTAAGAATACTCGCGTTTTCACTGAGCCAGCGTGAATGATGACTGAAATAATTCACTATCTTGCTCGAGGAATAATTGTTTGAAATAACGAACCTCATCACTCGAATGACTCGATGAGGTAGTATTGCATGTCATGACACAGCTTCTTGGCACATACTGCCCACCGTAGTTTTAGAGCAAGCGAGCACTATTAGTTTGAATGCAATATACAATTGTACCACTAGATGGGAGTAATTTTTACACAGTGTCCCTTTAACACACTCGCTCAAGCACAGATCAAACTAAATGGCGCCCTCTGTTGGTCAGAGGAGATTTGCCAGCCTGTCTTTGAAATTTGCTCTGGTATTGAAATATATTGGTTGGAGGGTGGAATGAGTGAAGTAAAACTCCCTGCCACTTTAAACTCTTTCAATAAATGTCACATATTGACTGCTCATCCGTGTAATCAAATGTTACATTTATATTAAATCAAAAAGGCACTTTTACTATTTCTCTCTCTCTCTCTCTCTCTCTCTCTCTCTCTCTCTCTCTCTCTCTCTCTCTCTCTCTTTCTCTCTCTCTCTCTCTCTCTCTCTCTCTCTCTCTCTCTCCAGACGGTGCTGGAGGTGTGTTACCTGCTTCCACAGACCAACGTGGGGGCCCTGGTGGTCAGCATTGTTGCCATTGTCGGCCTCATCCTGGTCAAGGAGCTCAACAACTACCTGGGCAAGAAGCTTCCCGTGCCCATACCTGTGGAGCTGATCGCAGTGAGGGCACACACACACACACACGCACACGCACACGCAAATGTAGATGTGCTCACACATATAAAATTTTGCACATAAATACATGCACACAAACACAAACATATGCACACATGCTAACGATGTCCGTTTCTTCACTCTAGATTGTTGTTGCCACGTTGATCTCCTGGCAGGTCAACTTGGAGGACAAGTATGGAGTAGATGTAGTGGGATTGATCCCTTCAGGGTGAGAACACACACACTCACCGGCATACACACACACACGCACGCACGCACGCACGCACACACAC
>NC_044048.1:24929921-24932421 GCF_902167405.1 Gadus morhua
GGAGATACTGACCTCTACAGGCCAGTGGAGGAGTATAACCAGGTACAGCAGCGGCGCTACACAGACACAATCAGCACACTCAACTGTAGAGCCTATAGCCTATACACAGAGGCCGGTAGGCAGGCTGCTGTAGAACAGGAGAGTTACACTACATGTGTTGCTAGCTACATCTTCCTAGAGAACAAAAGTGTAAAACCCTACAGCCCACAAGGTTGTTCAAGGTCTTACTGAACATTAAGTTGGAGGTTGAGTTTCAGAATTTAATTAAATGATTTATCATTAATTACTTCTTGATTGATGATAGCTTGATTGATCGACAGGTGAAATAGGTGCCAGGTGTGATTGGATTGAGTCGTTGATGAACTGATTGATTGATGCATGTTATTGGTGGATGTTTTGATTGACAGGTGAAACAGGTTCCAGGCGTGGTGATTTTCCGCTCCTCTGCTACTCTTTATTTTGCCAATGCTGAGATGTACCAAGACGCTCTAGCAGAAAAGGTACACACACACACACACACACACACACACACACACACACACACACACACACACACACACAAAGGCAGACATACACACTCAAATGCAGACAGACAGACACATACACACACAAATGCAGCAATACCCACCACACACACAGACACACACACACACAAACACACAATAATCTAGACATACACGCCACACACACACACACACACACACACACACTAACACACATACACATACACATACACACACACGCGCGCGCGCACACACACACACACACACACATATAGAGACAAGCACGCAAACATTCAGATTCACAAGCACAGGACACACATACACCACAGAACAATAATTGTATGCAGACTGTTTAAGTATACATTCCGATAGGCTCACATCCATGCAAGGACACATACATCTACATCCTCTGAGCTGTTGGAGATATTTTCTGAGACCCTTTGACACACTAATTACCGTCCAATTGGTCTTGACATTTCACCATCTCAGACAGGCTGAGCACAGAGGAGAACATTGTCTGAGTGTTAACCTCTTTCCTCCTTCCTCTTCCTCGATGCTTTTGTGGAGCGACGAAGGGAGGGACAGCGGGAGAAGGTTTTCAGAGAGTTTACAGAATGGTTCATTCATTGGCAACACAGTTTTTTTTCAACTGTAAATTATTAAAAACCTGTTGTACGAAAGTCACTACGTGGGGCTGCCGCAGGGCTACAGAGCAGAACGATAGCTTGCTATCTGGGTCAAAAAACAACTTCACAAGCTGTTTGGATTTATTCAACTGGTTAACGTATATCCTTATAATTCCTTAAAATTGTAACAAATGTTTCTAAACCTGATCTTCCCTTAATACAGGAAAGTAAGCGAGCACAGAGAATAGTTTCACTTGATTATACCTTAACCATACCCTATCAGACAGAAAACACAGTAGTCAATTCGGACTATTCTGTTTTTCCCCAAGTGTGTATATATATATATTAGGGCTGTCAAGCGATTAAAATATTTAATCGCGATTAATCGCATTATTGTCATAGTTAACTCGCGATTAATCGCAAATCTTTTTTCTATGCTAAATATCCCTTGATTTCTTTGTCCCATTAATTGTTCTAATTTTAATGCTCTTATCAACATGGAGAAATGCATCGGCTTGCCTTGTGCAAATGTTTTTTTATGGATAACAACATTGGCATATACTGATCAAGGAAGATACAAAAAAATGCCTATAGTGCAATTAAACAATGAACATACAAACATACTGCCTTGAACATAGCAGTCAGGCTACTGCTTCTTTGTTTTGAGCCAAAGAAAAAAAAAAAAAAAAAAAACTTTTCTTTTTTTTAATACGAATTTGCGTTAATCACGCGATTAAAAAAAAATAACGCCGTTAAAATTGGATTGCATTAACGCCGTTAATAACGAGTTTAACCGACAGCCCTAATATATATATATATATATATATATATATATATATATATATATATATATATATATATATATATATATATATATATATATATATGTAAGCAGTAAGACGTGCCTCAGCTCTATTGTGTTGTGATGGTCATAATCCAAACGCTGTTCTACGGCTGAACCGCAAAAGACTCAAGACTCACCTAGAGCTCAGCTAGACTCATATAGCCGGGGTGGCTATGCAGAGAGGTCTTAAGTCCCTCCCCTCCTACTTGTTGTATGTTGTACATCCTGGCACTTAATGTACGCACTTAATGCATGTCGTATTTAGTTATAGTACTTAGTTATGTAGCGTCTTATCATAGCTATCTATGTTGAATACGGGGAATGGGTTAACCTAGCGATTGTTGGTGCTTTGCACTTTGTTCTACTCTAACATCCTTACTTTACCGACAGTGATATATTGTTTCACTTTCTTATGACAAATGTACTTATTGAAAGTTGTTTTGGATAAAAGCGTCTGCTAAATGCCCTAAATGTAAATGAAAGGGACCGCCTGCAGTGGGTCAGGATGGGGTGGACCCCCTGCAGGT
>NC_044048.1:24939921-24944921 GCF_902167405.1 Gadus morhua
CGAAAATGTTAACGTTATTGACCAATTGAGACCATTCGCGCCTCTGTGTAGCCTAGGTGGTGTAATTGTAAACAACCAATGGCATGAGGGATAGTGGCTCATGGGGGTCAGGTGGGCTCCACGCTGAATAATGCAGAAAATATAACGAGTCATTTTTCGTTTTTGTAAAAAAAAAAGCTGTATTGAGTTAAACAGGTTTCTTTACGTCAACACTTCCACGAAGTTGTCTCAAACCTATTTACACACACACACACACACACACACACACACACACACACACACACACACACACACACACACACACACACACACACACACACACACACACACACACACACTCGTTGCGTGTCCAAGTAAACCGGCGTACACGCGCTGCGCACCAATAAGTCCGTTTTAATGATAAAAGCGTCTGTCAGTCAGTGTCAGTTGGTCAGTGCGCGTTGTGCGTGTTGCGGTGGATGTGACAGTGGCGCGCGACAAAATAGAAAAAAAGAAGGGAGTGCGAGTGTCAGGGAAGTAAAGTATCGGAAGGAAAAAGTGGACCAAACAGGCATGCACCCGGCACATTCACGTGACGTAACGCCCCCGTAGCCTCCATGACAGCGCTAGGTGGTCGCGTATGAAAGCTTAGCGGCGACAATAATACACCGCTCTCCGGTTCTCCTCAAATACAATCCAAGGGAAAAGGGAGTCGACAATGAAGACGTTGACCACCACCTGCTTGCTAGTCGGCGGCGTGTTATTGTCTTATATATACAGCAGCAATATCGATCTGTTTACGGTGTTGGGCATCTATGTTGCTGAACAGGTCTTCGGCGATCCGTCCCTCTCCGCTGCCCCGATGCCCGAGCCGGGAGATCCACGGAAGACCCCACAGGGTGTCCCCTACGCCGACCTAAAGCACATCGTAAACGCCGACGGACTGCACTTGTTCTGCCGCTACTGGGAGCCCGAGGCACAGCCAAGGTCAGTGGACGGAATGACAGCTCATGTTGTTTGCTGAGTTTAAGATGGAGGCTGTCACAACCAAAACACCGCCACGGGCTACGAGAGCTCCTGCTGAACATATTAGGTGGCGCTAAGCCAATCCCAACTCTGAATTAAACGACTCTGAATTGAGTTACAATCTCGGAGGGAACGCAGTGGATAGCCGCGGGCGCTATGCCTTTCGAGCCAGGGGATAATATATGGGTATTGACCCTGGATCCCGAGCAAGTGATAAACTTGGGGTCATATAAGGTCGTGTAATCGACTTTATACTGTCTCCATTGAACCACCCTCACACCAGTCCACCCCCAGCTTCCTCAGTGTTTCACGCGTCGAGCCACACACTGTCGACTTCCTTATAGTGTGCCAATAGGAAAGCCAGTCTGCAGACTTGAGAAACCACCAGTTGATGTGTTCATAGAATCAACCACATGTAATATGTGTTTGTCCGCGCATCTATTAATGGACGTGACATTTGTTTGCACCGAGGACGAAAGGGTGTGATGAGTGTACTGTTCTCACACGAACACACACACACACACACACACCAAGAGACACTCTGCCACCAGAATGAGCTTTTTGGCAGTGTCTCTGGTTTATGGCTCATTGTTTACCCTGGACCGGGAGTGACCGCTGCCTGGGCGGCTGTGTGGGTTTACACGTCGTTCCTTTTAGTTGTGCTTGGGTTGGTTTTCATGTGTGTTTTCGATACAGAGTCTGTTTGTATGTTATCGGCGGCTGTTTTATTGGTGGTCTTACGTCTGTCTGTCTGTCTGCTATCTCGTCTATCCAAACCTTTTAAGTACAATAACAGCAGTCATTACAGGAGATTTTAATACCCCGTTGTCGCTAGGCGACGAATCATAGCACAAAAACAGATGATGCTCTTTTTTTGGGTGCCAACAGGAAGCCTGAGCTAAGCACAACTGAGTTCCAGGAAGGGCTCCTTTAGGTGTGTGTGTGTGTGTGTGTGTGTGTGTGTGTGTGTGTGTGTGTGTGTGTGTGTGTGTGTGTGTGTGTGTGTGTGTGTGTGTGTGTGTGTGTGTGTGTGTGTGTGTGTGTGTGTGTGCGTGCTCTGGGGAGTCCCTGGCCAGGATCAGCCTTGCTGCAGCGCTCCGATGGATCGGACCACTGCATTAGGGCTCGACTCGGCTAGCTGGAGTCGCTCAATACATAGCCAGCGGCTAGCGGTTGAAATGCAGTGGGTAGGGTTAGGCTTGCAGTCGTTGGGGTAGGTGTGTGTGATCTTGGAGGGCTTCTTTAGAATAACGATTTGTTGTTAATACGAGGGACCTCATGTTGAAATCAAAAAAAGGAAGTGACATTTCACATTTCTTGAGACCATCAACATCATCATCATCATCATCATGTCCCTCGGATTCGTCTACCCAAAACACCTGTGCTGCCACCTTCAAGGTCATCATTATCCTCACACCCCATCGACCCCTGCCCTTACAAAAGACCATCACATTAACCAGCTGTCACCATGGAAACTGCACATCCCAACCTATGACATTGATGATGCTGACAGCGTTTTCTTTCTTTTAAGACCGTGTTAGGAAGCAGTTCTCTTCCTATATTATAATAACACCACTCCCCTCCCATGTGCGGTGGCACGGCTCTTCCACGATGCAGAGCCTGCAGCTCATGGCAAGTCAAGGAAGGACTTGTGACTCCTAGTCAAGGGAAGGGTAGTGACTCCTGTTCCGAGGAGGAACAGATTACTTTCTGAGGAAGTTCACAGAGGCTGTTTAGCGTGGTGAACACTAAAGAACAAAAAAAATGACGCTACTTTCTGTTTTCAACTGTCAATAGGTCAAAGAGGAGGAAAGCTTAGAACGATTACATTTTTTATAAAAAATTGCGTTGGCTGGGTCAGCAGCTCGGGAGAGCCCAGTGGAGAATGTAGGGCAAAGGTGCACCGTTTGGGAGAGGAGGAGGAGGGGGGGGGGGGGGGGGGGGGGGGGGGCGCGCAGAGGGAGCTGGCAATAGATAACTCAACCAGGCCGGTCAACCTATGTCCCATATATATACACACACGAATGCACGTGCACTCACACTGTCTCACACTAAATATGTTGCGGTAAACATTGACCGTCAAAGACGCATATCTGGACTTAAACCACTTGCACTCATCACCAAGACGAAAACATTTGGACCCACAGACACAGTTAGTGGTTTCCTGGATGTCATGACATCAGTCTTACTCCTGGAAACCAGGTTAGCATTTCCACCCAAGCATATTTAAAATCACACACACGCACTTACATACTTACTGGCTGGCAGGTTGCCAATCGGTCTGACCGGCCCATTGGTTGACTGGGTCCACCATGAGGTTGGGGTGGTCTGGCCGTCAATGATTAATGGGTTGCTAATGGTTATAGCTCTGGAATAAGTCTTCTGACTAAGGATTGTAAGTAATATAATGTACCGAATGAGGAATGATCATTGTATGGCTATTCTACACATCGTTTTTTACGTAAACACACACACATCAAGGGTGAGCGTAGCTTTGATGATTTGCGTACGCATGAATACATTCATGTAAACTGACTCATAGCTGGACTTAAAATTCTGTACATCTGGACACACGCGCACGCACGCACGCACACACACACGAGGGACTAAGCCTATTAATCAGCTTAACATACCAACCTTCACACTGTCTTGATGTTTTCATTGTTCGTGTGACTGTGTGTGTGTGTGCATGAACATGTGTTAATATAATGCTGCAAAGTATAAACGGCATATCTATCTTGTGCGTCGATATTGTGGAATGGAACTCTAACATTATGTTTGTTATTCAAACCTTAAATACCTTTTGGAAAGGGTTAACTTCTGAGGTCCAGCCAAAGAAAGCCTGGGTACTCGAAACATGTTCTGCCCAAACCCTCTGTTTATAAATGTTAGTAGACTCTTGTCATCGAGTAACTCGTGAACTGGAACATAGACATAAACATTGACTGTAAATAATGTTCGATGTTTCAAACCCTACAGAGTGCTGAGTGCTGAGTGCTGCATGCTCTCACTCCTAGGCTCCGGGCACTGGGAGTGGACGAGAGTTGTCACATGACTCAGAAGGAAGGGAGAAGGCTGCTACGTCAGAATTCCATAGAAGTAGAATTAGGGACTTGGCTCAGTGTATTGGCCTGTGGCCTCTCATAATCGCTCCCAGATATACAAGAAGGTGCCTGTGGGCACTGTCTATCTGTGTCTCTCTTGTTCCTTCTGCCTGTCCGGTTCTTTCTCTCTTTATCCATCCCTTTATAACGTCTCTTCCTTTGCCTGTATCTCTCTCTCTTGCTGCATGTGTATCCCTCTTTTATTCTCTCTCATGCTTTCACTCCATATGTCTCTCGTCTCTGACGTTTAATATGAGAGAGAGAGAGAGAGAGAGAGAGAGAGAGAGAGAGAGAGAGAGAGAGAGAGAGAGAGAGAGAGAGAGAGAGAGAGAGAGAGAGAGAGAGAGAGAGAGAGAGAGAGAGAGAGAGAGAGAGAGAGAGAGAGAGAGAGAGAGGGGCCAGCTGGGAGGCCATACAGTCGGTGGTTCCCAGGAAAATTTTGTTGAGGTGAAGACAGGGGGGGAGGTGGAGGCTTAGTAGCCTGGTCCTACCAGACTCTCGTACTTCATTTGATTTGTACAGAGAGTCTGGACCTACTCAATTGACAAACATTAACTCACTTGAAGGCGGGTGTCTGATGAAGTTTAAAACTATTGGAGCTGCCCAGTGCCACTCTGGATCTGCCATAACCAATCGCTAAAGTTTGGCCGGGAATCACGTTGCGCGCAGGCTGTAAACAAACCAATCGCCGTGCGTGAAGATGTCCGTCAACGAGAGCTGACTTTAACGTCATTGATCTCAGCCACTCCCTCTGTTCGCTGATTGGACGCAGAAAATCTATCATTCTTCCTCTATTCTTAAAGGGCAATGTTGTTTTTGGAGCCTTCCGCTCACATTAATGAAGTGCGTGCTGGTGCTGGTTAGATGGTAGTGTCTACATTAGGTAAGTGC
>NC_044048.1:24949921-25012421 GCF_902167405.1 Gadus morhua
GCAATTTTCATCAACAATGTATTTGGATGTTGTTACATTTATGTACAAACTGTTAAACTTGAATTTACAAGACGCTTTTCATTTGTGAGCTTGTTTGCATTTGTGTGTGAAACTGTCTGCATTTATGTGTGGATTTTTGAGACTCTCCTGACGTCGCTAGATTCACAAATGCATTTTTTTTCAACAAGGAACTCTCTGTAGCCAATCAGATGCCTCCCTCGTTTTCAGCCAGTCACATGGCTGCAGTTCCGACCTCTGAGTCCAGCCTCCAAGCCTCCCGGTTCTCTGTCAAATGTCTACTCTATCGGAAAGAACATGGTTTTTTGAATGATCGTACATAACAATCTCTAGGTGGTGAAGAAGTGAATGCTGCGTCACGACACTTTTTCCATCTAATTTCGACTGGGTTTTGGGATTATCGGTGCCGTTAAAGTAGTAAACGGCACCGACGTAAAAACCCAGTCACAGCAGTCATGTGGTTGACTGAAAACGAGGGAGGCATCTGATTGGCTACAGAGACTTCCTTGTTGAAAAAAATGCATTTGTGAATCTAGCGACGTCAGGAGAGTCTCAAAAATCCACACATAAATACAGACCAGTTCCCACACAAATGCAAGTAAGTTCACAAATGAAAAACGTCTTGTAAATACAAGTTTAACAGTTTGTATATAAATGTTACAACATTCAAATACATTGTGATGAAAATTGCAAATATTTTTTTAATTCATATATTTATGGATTTATATTACATTTATTTAAAACAAGGTACATTTGTGTGTGGATTAGAAATGTGTTTGTGAAACTTATTTTTGTTTATGGATTTATTTTACATTTATTACATACCGATATCCATTTATGTGTGCATTGAAATGTATTTGTGGAAGAGAGTAATTTATATATAAATCACAAAATACATTTGTGAATCCTTCTCTGTGCATTCATTATTAATGAGACTGTTCTGACCCCATAGGTCTGAGGTCGCTATGTGTGATCAATATCCCTAGTGTGTGTGTGTATGTGTGTGTGTGTGTGTGCGCGTGCGCGTGCGCGTGTGCGTGTGTGCGTGGTGTCTTTATGCATAATCATTGTACGTATTTTTCCATTTGTTTAGGATCCATCGCGAGGTCAATAGTCAAGTAATGGCTTCATTGCTTTTGGTCCTATTACTATTCAAGGACATGGTTCATGTATCCACCCCAGAACAACAGTGATTTAGGGAGAGGATAATGCATGTGAAACATATACATACAGGAAAATTCAGCCAACGCTCAAATCAAATATCAAATGGTTTTGAGTAAGCCTATGTAGTTGGAGACGCATTTTTTACTGTTCCTTAAATGTGTGTATAATGTCATCTTTGATAAACGTATGCTATTTTCTACAATACTCCCCTGTTTTCTAGTGTCCTCGTCTGGATTCTAGAAATGGGGTTGGTCTTTAATTCATTGGTGATAATGTAGTCTCGAAGACATTGCTAAAGAATCGAAAATGTGCGTGTGCGTGTGCGTGTGCTCACATGTGTGTGTCGGTGTAAGTGTGCGCTGGAGATCAAAGGGAAGCTGGGTGTGGAGGGACAGTGATGGATGGACAATGGCCAGAGTCTGAGAGCCCCCTCGTGTTTTGATTTCAGGGTTGCTACGGTAACCCGCCTCCACCCTCCCCCCATCAATGCGGGGGTAAAGATAACGCACATGCAATGCATTTGGATGGAAATGCATGAAAACACACACACACACACACGTACACACAGATGTACACACACACGTACACACACGTACACACACACACACACACACACGTACACACACACACACACACACTCACGTACACGCGTACACATTAACATTCCTGGCCTCAGTCATGCATTTAATTTACTCTTTGTTGCTTGCAAGCGAAGGTGAACTATATCTCTTTCTCTTTGTGTGTGTGTGTGTGTGTGTGTGTGTGTCTCTCGTCCAGTGGGCCACGGTCAGAGCGAGGGAGATAGGATGATCATCAAGGACTTCCAGGTGTACGTCCGTGACTCTCTGCAGCACATCGACCTGATGAAGGCCCAGCACCCCTCTCTGCCTGTCTTCATCCTGGGCCACTCCATGGTGAGCCTCCCCCTTCCTCCTTCTCCTCCGTAGCTCAAACACTTACCACCAACACAACCTATACCTCATGACCTCAACCATTACCTAAACCATCACCTGTACCATGACCTAAACCATGACCTAAACCATCACCTAAACCATGACCTAAACAATCGCCTGAACCATGACCTCAACCATGACCTCAACCAAGTTCTAAACCATGACCTAAACCATGACCTAAACCATGACCTTAACCATGACCTCAACCATGACCTAACCACCACCTCAACCACGACCTCAACCATGACCTCCACCTATACCTCAACCATGACCTCAACCACTCCCTCAACATGACCTCAACCTCTACCTCAACCATGACCTCAACTGCCACCTGAACCATGACCTCATGGCACACTTTATGAGCTACAACAGTGAGTCAACCCTAGCGTTCGCCATCGAGATTTCAAGCTTTGCTATTTTGTTTGTTGTGGACAGAGTCTGAACGCATCTATGCTAGAACAAAGATGCAATACCAAATATGGAGCTTAGGATTCTCCGGCCAACGCTGTTCTAAGCAAACTATGTTTGACCCCTGTTTGCTGAAAAATGTGTACATTGCAGCGCATTACTACGTCTCTCAGAGAACATCAGTTTCCAAATGATTATCGTTCATATCTTGCGAAAGCTGTAGCTCATAAAGTCGAGGTTTGACTTGATGTTGGTTGGTAGAATGATGACAACATCTGAGTGGAGGTTACCAAGCGTTGTTATTTCATTCGTTGTCATTTGGCACATTTAAAAAGGGAGGGTTTTTCTTTCAATCAAAATGTCCAAACGAAATGCCTCCAAACACCTACACCGACTCATACACATCTGACTCGCTTGCACAATAAGCTTAGCTTTTGTTTAGTATCAGAGCCTTGAAATCGGAAAAGAGGGCAGATTTTGTGCTTTAGAAGACTAGTTGAAACTTCCGTTCCTTATTCCCTGGGCAGAAACCAAGAACAAAAACAAAGTAAGTAGGTCATTCTGAATCCCCACCTGATGGGTTTCAGCACAAGGACAGCACCACATTCTTCATCCTCTTCATCATCACCCAAGCCCCTGCTGCCTGTGACTCACTGTTTCAGCACAATCACAAACAAACGGACACGCAAACAAACAGTATAGGTTTCAATCGGCGTTCATTCCCCGGGCGAATGACTCACGCAGCAGTAATTATAAGTTCCGGCTCCGATCAGCACTGATTGAAACATGAAAGCCGGTTTGGACTCCCTCATTTTTGGCGAGATGCTATGATACGCGTTTGAGTCCTGGGCCTTGGCGCGTAAATGGCAGGAACAGCATGCAACGGTCGTTTTGGTTTCAACCGAGCTTAAAAAGAGAGACCAAAATAGGCGAAAGATATTAAAAAGGAGTAACCACCGTTAAATTTTCGCTGGCCTCCATTCAGCGTTCTACTGTTTCCTAACCCTGGTTTCTACTGTTTCCTAACCCAGCTTTCTACCGTTTACTAACCCTGATTTCAACTGTTTACTAACCCTGCTTTCTGCTCTTTGCTAACTGCTTTATACTGTTAAATAGCCCTGGTTTCTAATGTTAACTAGCCCTGGCTTTCTACTGTTTTCCTAACCCTGCTTTCTACTCTTATTACTAACCCTGCTTTCTACTGTTTACTAACCATGAATTTCGGCTTGTTCAAACCAATGACAGAAAAATACTAAAAGATATACTACTATAAAAAAACCAGCATACAAGTTAATGTTGGTGGAAAAATTGTATATGCTACAAAGAACTCCCCAAAGATGAAATATCTGAAATGGTTGGACTGGTTCTCCCCCCCATGCCATTCATCTAGCTCTCTACCGATGTTGAAAAGTTATCAAACAGTGATAATTAATGCTTGGTGCCTTGGTGGTGCGAGTGTTCAACTGACTTCAGACCTGATAAGCCTTGTTTTGGGCGAACATGTTTGGGCTCAATAGTTTCATTGGTGACTCAAAAAGTCGGCATTGTCGTGAACGCCCGACAGGACTGCATCTCATCCTGTCTTTCTTGGTTCAATAAGGGTTGTCAAAGGGCAATGGAAATACACAAACATCATGCGGTGTGTATTTCCATTGCCCCTTTACCAGACATGGGGGACTCGAGTCACATGACTTGACTCGAGTCAGACTCGAGTCGCAAATTTGAGGACTTGAGACTTGCTTGACAAACACCTGATAAAAGACTCGACTTGACTTTGACTTGGTCTTCATGACTTGAGACTTGACTTAGACTTGAGACAGATGACTCGAAATGACTTTTCTAAAGTTAGATTATAGGTTGGATATGTGATTTGCGATACGCCAGCAGATTTTGAAAAGACGCAACTCAAATGGTCCTACCCCTCTCCTTCAACGCTGACTCTGACTCCACCCATTCCAAGTACATGGACGCGCAATCACACAAGAGCGCGAACACAGATTGCGCGAGAGTGGGCCAGGGCAGGCTAGCTAGGTGGTGTTTAGGGTTTGTATTCTAGCGCTAGGTCCAATGTGGATTAGCTAGTAAACTAGCTCCAGTAGCTACCGCAGGATAACAACAAACAGAAGCTTGCCTCTGGGTCACGAGCTTTGAGTACGTGCACGAAGAGGTCACGCGCGGGGGGAGGGGGAGTGCAGTACGACCGTTTGATTGACGTACTTACTGTCCAATGCACTCCAGTGTTTCTGAAAATCATTGGCAGGAGTTTTTCGAGCCCCTGCCCGTTCACAGATGATTGTTTAATTTTCATGTCAGTAGGCTACTTCTAACTCAGTGGTTTTAAGTGTCTTTTTGTTCAAGGTGGAGGTACGAGTTATAGCAGTCCCTGCATCAAGTGCACCTGTTGAATGGGTGATAATGTGACCGCATCATTCAGAACTCAGTGACAAAGTACTGTCAAATTATTTTTTTTGCAAATGCAATGCATTGTAAGTCGATGTATGTTGCGAGGTAGCAAGATTGCTACCAGCTTTCAGGCTTGTGTATTACTATTTCCCCTTCCTACAGTATGTGTATGTGATATTACTTTTGAAATATTATTTTTTTTCATGTCTGATGCCATGTGTTGCAAATAATATTCTACAACATGTAGGGAGATTGAGTGATTGACTTGAACTGTTGTCGTATACAGCTACCTAGAGGTTATATTTGATTATGTTCATAGGTTGGAGGTAATGATCATAAAAAACATTTTCAAACTATGCAAATAATGGTTTTGGAATGTTTGAATAGTTTAAGTTATTGTTATTGTTAAGACATTGTTATTGTTAATGTTGAAATAAACTCAACTTATGAACCCCTCTCTTTACCGATTTTTAATGTGGAAACTGGGTTAGATCATCAGATTTTTTGTATGACTTGACTTGTGACTTGCTTGACCTGAGCAATGACTTGACTTGTGACTTGCTTGATTCTCACCACAGTGACTTGGGACTTGCTTGAGACTTGAAGGTTATGACTTGAGACTTGCTTGTGACTTGCACATGAATGACTTACCCCCACCTCTGCCCTTTACACACAAAAAAACGGTGTGTGTGTGTGTGTATGTGTGTGTGTGTGTGTGTGTGTGTGTGTGTGTGTGTGTGTGTGTGCGTGTGCGTGTGTGTGTGCCAGGTGTGTTGCGTTGTTCCAGATCGGTAAGCGTGTATGCGTCTATGAGTATAGCATATTGGTATTGTACACGCATGCTTGACTTGGGTTGACTCGGATGGCAGATGGTGATAAGGGGAGAAGGTGTGTGTGTGTGTGTTTGAACATAGACAACCCAACCCCTCTCTATTTTTACTCGTCTGTGCTTTATTATTTTTCTCCACATCAAGACAAACCTAGTCTTTCATGGCCCCCCTCTCCCTTAATTGCCTTCTTCAATCTACTTGGAAGACTGCGTGCGTTTCATGTCCGCTCTCTTTAATCACTTTGTGCCTTAAACAACCTTTCTTCTGCCTCCCTTTCTAAAATCCTCTTCACAGGCTTCCATCCCCAATTTCTTCTTTAAACATGAAAACAAGTCTTGAAAACTAAACTATCTTCTCTCCCACTTTGAACCAGTTCCTTTGCTTCAGAGAACTCTGACATCATCCCCCTGGCACCGTGCTTCTAAGGGCGGGAACACAATGATGATGTGAAGCTCGTTATCTTTGGACATCTTTAAAATGAATTTCCTTCCTGCTCATACTCAGTTTTCCGTGTATTGTTGTTTCACGCTCTATTGTGGTGTAGTTGGCAGTTATCCTTAATATTGTTCTCCCCATCTTTGTTAGGTAGCAAGACCCCATCAGTTTCTTTAGTTGACTTGTGCCTCAAGTGAGGGTTATAGTTTTTGACAATTTATAGCACATTAACCGTTGGCATAATAACAACAGTTTAATCCAGACTCTTATCAACGGCTTTGCATGGCAGTGTTGTTGAGGGTTCTCACTTCCTCCCCAGGCACCCCACTTTCCTGTTTGACTAAGATTATCCCTGGCTTGTCATCACAATGCTCTGTTAAATAGTTTAGTTATTAAACAAGGACACTGGAGCAATAGAAACCATGTGGCTAGTATACACAGGCGCATTTCCATGGACGCTATCCTGTTACGGTAGTGGTGTTTTCGTTTGTTTTTGTTATGCTTCGGTCCCAAAGGAGCAGTTAACCACAAGACCGGAAGATCAATGAGTTATACTGTTTCTACATCCTTAAATGTTTTTCCAGAGTAGAACATTCAAGGCTCTTTTGATATGAAATTAAAAATGTTATTGTAATTTGCTTTTGATTAACGGTCCGCTGGCTCGATGATGATAATAGTGAGCCCAACACGACTTGTGTCTTTAAAAGTGGTTAATTGATGCCACTGGTTGAGGTGACTTGGTTTGTTTTGTTGTGGACTTTGTTTTACTACCTGCTAGCAGGTGACACCACACGCTTTGATGACCTGCTAGTGTTCTTCTCAAAGTAAAAATGTGTCAACTCAATAAACGGTTTATTCGTCACGTAGCCATCTCGACAGCAGACTGCCACTCAACAAGATATGGTCACTTGGTCCACCCGTCCACGATCGAGTGACATGTCTGTTTGCGTTGAGGTTTCCTATTGAAGCTCCAAAGTGTCAAGTTGGTTAACCACATGTCCGGTCTGTTTGCTCCGTGAATGCATAATGAATGGTCTTTCTCCTGGAACAGAACCGTTGGGTGTTTCTTTTATTTATCCCATGATGTTATCTATGGAAAACACCTGCCATTGGCAAAGCGAACCATAACGGTATACCTGACGGGGTGGGTTAGTACATACAGCCTTTTACATGCCTTAATCCTCTGTTTAACCAGTTTTTCCCAAATGGCTTCTATAATAATGGTGATATGAGTTGCACCATTCAAACATTCCTGTTTTACATTTACGCCAGTAGTTTTTCTTTCTCTTTTTCCTAACACATGTTCAGTGAAACTTTGTTCCAACTCTTTGTTTTTCCACACTTAATCCTTTCCACCTGACCTGGCTGGCAGCCCATTTCAGCTATGAAATCAATGTCATCTTCATCCCATTTCTTATTTCAGACAGTATTATTAGTTGCTCTCACGCTATGTTTCTCTCCGTCTCAGAATATATCTCAAACTGTCTCTAACCGTCTGTCTGTCTTTGTGTGTATCTTGCTCTGGCTGGCTCGGTCACTTGTAGTCTCTCTCCCTCTCCCTCTCTGTCTGTCCCTCTCACCTCTCTGTCTGTCTGTCTGTCTGCTGTCTGTCCCTCCGTCCTGTGTGTGTCTCTTGGTCTGGCCGCTCCCTCTCCCCTCTCAGTGGCTATTAGCTGCGTTTTCCCCTCAGCATTCCTCACAGCTCCCCAGGGAACGGGAGGGCCCAGGGCCTCTTTTGTGCTGCTGAAATAAAGTGGGTTGACAAAACGCTGCGCCTCGTAGAGTAGTCAATGCGACGGTATTGAAAGCTGAAACCGATTGATATATGATCTTTGAGATTGCCCCTTTAGGACCACAAAACGTTTATAAACACACAGAAAGGTCAAAGGAAATTCCTTTTCTTGATTTATTGTCCTTGGCCAACGGCCCGGACCCATTTGTATAGTCTTTATGGGAGGACTTTATTGAGCCCTCACATCGAGATCGGGTCAACAGATCTGATTTCATTGATGGTATTTCCAGTTGTGCGCTGTGGGCGTCTTCAGACCCCACACTGGGCGTGAGCTCTGGGCCTGTGTGCGTGACTGAATGTTTTTCCAAAGCAGCATTCTTTGAATTAGGGCTGACCCAAGGAGGAATTTGGGGGAGATGTGTAAACAGTATGATTCATAATGTCTAATCCATCGCCTACCTGCACGCATGTAGGTACCACACACACACACACACCACCACACACACCACCACACCACACCACACCACACCACACAACACACACACACACACACACACAGTTGGACAGCGCCACTATGTTTGCGTTAGACGAGTGCATCCAAATATTTGTAATCATTGAATGATAACGGGGACAAAAGCCAGCCATCAATCAAGTCAGTTGATTCTGAGCTCAGCATCATCTGTTTAATAAAACTTCTCTGTTACCCATCCGGAGAGAAGGAGTGCGCTGCTCCGTGTAGAACAGGACTTGCAGTGCATCAGATCAGCCCTATCTGATCTAATAGGGATACTTGAAGCAACAACATTGGCTTTATCTCACTTTAAAAGTACAAACTTTTAAAGTACACGTTAAAAGTTTTGCCAGACGGATGTGTCTGTTCACAGGGTCGGACTGTACTTTCACCCATGAATCAGTCATGTTCTCAGTTTGTTTAGTGGTAGCCCTTAACATCACAATGTCCTTGTCACAGTGTAGTTACACAATTTGTCACACAACACACTAAAACTAAACCGTAATTCAGTAGTGGTTAAAGTAAAGCTAGATATGCGAAACCAACCCTAAGAGAGCGATGCAGGACCACTATGGGAAGCAGGTGGGTCTTGGATCACCTGAAGGGGTTGTATGAATCCATTTTCCACCTTTTTTCCTCACCTTAACCCCTTGGTTAGGTTCCACAATTGGTGTGACATATTAAATACACGCGGTTACAGCGCTCATTACACAGTACTTACTTATATAATTACCCTGTCACCGGACGCTGTCATGTAAAGGTAACCGGTTGGTATTCTGATTGATTGCTGTGGTTTAACTTTAGTGAACTGTGAATGCCAGTGAGAGTATGCCTTCGTCCCGTTTCGGGTTCTACAAGTTCAACTTTAGGGTCACTATGCTGTTCAATGGGAACATTCAAATGTGAGTCTGTGTGTGTGTGTTTGTGTGCAAACTCATCCAATGCCCTCGATACATACTTCTGAAGGACTCTTTGTCCTCAATCTAACACCCTCCAGTCTCTATCACTCTGTCTCTCCTGTCTCCCCCTCTTCCCTGTCTCCATCTCTGCCTTCCTCACCTCCTCTTCCCTTCAACTTTATTTTCTCATCTTTTGCTTTGACGAACTTAAGCTCAATTAAAATATGCTAATTGACTGCAGGAATGTGTGTGTGTGTGTACTGAACAAAAAAAAACACCCTTGAGCAAAAGTAACAGAGAAAATGGAGAGAGAGCCGCTGAGAAAGAAGGGAAACTGAGAGAGAACTTGCGTTGGTTTGGCTCTTGAAGTGGGATTTCTTGTGGTGGGAAAGGCTGTGTTTGTCATGAGTGCCGCGTCTCTTTTCAGACGCTCACTCGATCCCTGGCTCCTGCCTCATGAATATTCAAATTATAAACTGACAAAGGGTGTGCAGAAACCCAGCGGAAGCGAATTGATCAATTAAGAAAGAGGTTCTCTGTCCCTCTCTCTTGTCTCTGCCAGTGTCTCTGTCTCTCCCTCGATCTGTCTGTCTCTACCTGTTTTTTTTCTTTTCTGTTGTCTCTCTGTCTCTCCCTTCCTCTCTCACACTCTCTCTGTAAACAATTGTCTGTGTCCTACATTATCAGTATATAACTTGGTCATTCTCCAGACTAACATGAATACCAAAAGACTAGTGCATCAACCAGCCTGGAAGAGATGGTATGTTTATGAATATGCAAAAAATCTTTGCTCGGAATCTCTGCCAAAGATAATATCCTGCTCCACACTGTTTGGGTGGAGGGATCTCCTAACCAGCTGTGAAACAGAATGACTGGGATGGAAATCCACACCCTCTTCTGGAATCAACACATAGTCATACTGTTCTCTGCTCCATAACCCCTCACCTAATTCTAGTTTGGGAAAGGCCCTAAGGAAACTGGTATGGCGACAATCATGTGGACTACAAATCTCATGATTTTTATTTCTGACTTCTAAATGGCCTACTAAACACTAAATTAAACTTGTATTATTGATGCAACAGTATATGTCATCATTTGATATGTAATGTATGATATGACATTTCAAACCTCATATCTTTATAATTGTAAAGGAATATTTTCTCATCATTATTTCAATTAGAAAGTCCATATCTTTATTAAATGACTTACATGATTTATTTATTTTATATTATTTTCCACACTGTTTACTGTGGTTTTCCTAACTTTATCACTTAACACTGTGGTTTGCCTGAACCTCTTTTAGATAACTATCCAATGTTAGTAACTATCCAAATCGAACCTTTTACACCTGGCTACCACGCTGCCTGTTCTACAGTGAGCATGTCGTTAGTGCATCTGATACCTTAATGATTTGGTCAAGCCAATGCCACAAACCCCTGGGGACTCAATGTGTGTGTACAAACTCAGTGGTTCTGATACCTTAATGATTTGGTCAAGCAATGCCACAAACCACTAGGACTCAATGTGTGTGTACAACTCAGTGGTTCTGATACCTTAATGATTTGGTCAAGCAATGCCACAAACCACTAGGGACTCAATGTGTGTGTACAAACTCAGTGGTTCTGATACCTTAATGGATTGGTCAAGCAATGCCACAAACCCCTGGGGACTCGATGTGTGTGTACAAACTCGTGGTTCTCAACCAGTCTAGTCTCAGACCCACATGTGAATGAATGCTTTATTGTCATTGCCCATGTCACAAGTACAGAGCAGCGAAATTATTAACAGTTACATCCCGTCCAAGAAACATAAACGACAGTGTGGGGAGACAGGACGGAGGGACTGTCGGGGCGCACGCGCTCCCTCATTATTAGATTAGAAAGGTAAACGAGGGTAAACAAGGGGAAAAAAGGGTAATTCCCAAACTAGGCTCCTCTAAGGGGGCACAGTGTAGGCATTAGCAAAAAAACACCTCAGCACATAAGCAACATATCAAAAAACATCACAAACACATGTGGGAGGGGGGGAAGGGTGCATCTGTCTGCATAACAACCAGGGGAGTGGAGAGATATCAGCCTTCCAGGGCCGTAGTGGGGGAGCCGAATAAAGATAACGACTGCTTTGGGTCAGGCCGACTCTTCAATTTTCGCCTGCCTTAAGTCGTATGTGACCATAGTCATCAAGTTCTGTCCCGTAAATAAGGAATGTATTTACCAAATATTACAGTGTTCAGCAGTGCCATGTCGTTAACTGTTAGAAAAATGGAGCGCAAAAAAAACTGCAAACAAGTGGGTTAAACTCAATAAAGTAAAGCCCAAACATGTAGTAAGCCAAATATGAATGAACATTGAAATTCATTGGCTTCTTTCTAATGATTATGGTCTGCCTAATATGCCCTGCTACCCACTTCAAACTGCCCTTGTGACCCACCAGTTAAAAATCACTGTACTCACTGAAAAAAATAATCTAGATTAAAAGAGAATATTTAGAAATGCTGTGGTAAATATAGTTTATTATGGTTCTTATTATTTAAAAATATGTTTTCCTTTGTCCTGTTTTTCCATGGATGTTTTGAGTTCATCCAAACACACTGGAAGCAGGCTGTCCTCCTCCTTCCCACTGCTCTCCACTGGCCATGGCCTTGAAGCAGTAATGCGTGTGGATAAAGGGGCTCTTGCTCTCGCACAGCATGTTTCTGTTTATGTGACCATATAAGGGAGGCGGACCCTTACTGTTTGTGACTCAAGTGTTTGTCTTTTGGTTTACCACTAGGGCGGGGCCATCTCCATCCTGACAGCAAGTGAGAGAGCCAATGACTTTGCGGGCGTGGTACTGATCTCTCCGCTGGTCCAGATGAACCCGGATTCGGCGACGCCCTTCAAAGTAAACTCTCCATTTACCTTCTAATACTGCATTTTTTTTATGTATCTTCCTTTGTTTTCTCTGAATTATTTCATCATATTCTCCCCTTTCCGTCCTGTCCATGGTCCATTTGGCTTCTCTTCTTCATGGTTTTATTTAAACAGCTGAAACACAACGCATCAGTTGACTCTTACAATATGTCCTCAGATGCGTTGGTTTTCCTTCTCTCTACTGACTTTCCTTTTATTTTCATGGTTTGTTGCTGGAAGATCCTACGCTCTCCACATTCTCCTACACTTCTATACTCTCTGGTCTTGTCTCATCTCATCTCATTTTCGTCCGCTTATCGGGGTCGGGTCGCGGTGGGAGCAGCTCAAGCAGGGGGCCCCAGGACTTTCCCGGGCCACATGTGACCAGCTCTGACGGGGGGATCCCGAGGCGTTCCCAGGCCAGTGTTGAGATATAATCTCTCCACCTAGTCCTGGGTCTTCCCCGAGGTCTCCTCCCCCACTGGACGTGCCTGAAACACCTCCCAAGGAAGGCGCCCAGTGGGCATCCTTACCAGATGCCCGAACCACCTCAGCTGACTCCTTTCTAAGTTAAAGGAGCAGCGGCTCTAATCCGAGTTCCTCATGGGTGGCTGAGCTTCTCACCCTATCCCTAAGGGAGACGCCAGCCACCCTTCTGAGAAAGCTCATCTCGGCCGCTTGTACCCGCGATCTCGTCCTTTCGGTCATCACCAGCCCTCATGACCATAGGTGAGGATAGGAACGAAGATCGACCGGTAGATCGAGAGCTTTGCCTTGCGGCTCAGCTCTCTTTTCGTAACAACGGTGCGGTAAAGCGAACGCAATACCGCCCCCCGCTGCTCCGATTCTCCGGCCAATCTCACTCTCCATAGTACCCTTACTCGCGAACAAGACCCCGAGGTACTTGAACTCCTTCACTTGGGCTAAGGAATCATTTCCTGTTTCTCTGGTCTTGTGCTTTCTTATATTCGCTCGTCTTTCTTTTTTTCTCCTCTCCTTTCCTCTTTTCTCTACTTAACTCCTCTCCTCCTCTCATATATTTTATTTTCCTTACCCTTCTCTCCCTCTTTGCTCTCTTCATGTTCTCCTCCTCTCCTATGTTCTCTTCTCTGCTCCTTTTTCCTCCTCTCCTTTCCTCTCTTTTCTCTCTTCTCCCCTCTGCTGGTCTCCTCTTAATCTCTCCACTTCACTCCTCTTCTCCTGTATTCCTCTCCTCTCCTCTCTTCTCCTCCTCCTCTCCCCTACGACCGTCTTCTCTCCTCATTTTCCTTTCTAAGCGGTTGTGTTTCTGTTCCCCTTCAGGTGTTTGTGGCCAAGGTGATGAACCAGTTGGCCCCCAGCCTCCCTCTGGGCTCCATCCAGTCCAATTGGATCTCACGGGACCACAAAAGGTGAGACTCTGCCGTGTGTGTGTGTGTGTGTGTGTGTGTGTGTGTGTGTGTGTGTGTGTGTGTGTGTGTGTGTGTGTGTTGTGTGTGTGTGTGTGTGTGTGTGTGTGTGTGTGTGTGTGTGTGTGCTCAGGGGTTCAAACAATATTAATGTAAATGACAAGCTTTTTCAGGTTGTAATTTACATTTTCATTTTCCCAAACAACCTTTGGAAAATCTAGAGGCAATGTTTAAAATGTAACCTTTGTGCCTGTTAACCTTTTCAAAATGCAAAAATGTGTAGGGTGGAAAAATGTGTTTGCCTGTCCGCAAAGAGTGATTGGGTTGGTTGGAGAGGTGTAACGGTACACAAAAGTCATGGTTCGGTAATAGGTATGTACCTCGGTTTTTAAGTCACGGTACGGTTAATAGTTAAGAGGGGAAAATTAAAAAAAAAGCCTGCTTGTTTCTCAACCCGTAGATAAGCAGCAATGAAAACACCAATAAACTTGGTTATGGCATTTGCATCTCTGAATTCCCAGACAGGGCGTTGTTGAAATAGTGTTGTGAGCTCATGTTTTTTTTCAAAGCAACGGTGATAGTAACGCCTGGATGGTGCCTTTTTCAAAAGCGTATGCATGTTAAAGTGCTGTACGTAGACACAGAGAGCCCTCTCCATAGCTGGAGGAGCCTGTCCGGGGACCCTCTCCGTAGCTTACGTGCGCATCCAATATTTTTTAACTATTGCCATGAACCTATTGGTCGACACAACGGAGACGACAAGGGCTGTGGTCCTCTAACAAAATCATTTCCCTGAATCACTCTCCGGTTTGATTTTGCACCTTACTTACTTTGTCCATTGTTTAGTTTGCACCTTAAGGACCAATAAACCCCCAAATAAGATTTGAAGAGCTTTGGAAGTTTATTTGCAACACTGCTTACATGGTTTGTAGACAACATATAAGATACATCGGGCGGCGAATTGCATTGCGTATCCGACATCCCGACGGAGAGTTGCTGAGCGGATTACGGAGTCGGAGACGAATACTTTGGCTTAACGGTCCGGGCGGAACTCCGACTTTCAAGTTTTAAATTCCGCATCGCGAAACAAGCCTTTACATTCGCCATATTAACGCTATGTACGCCACATTTACGAACCGCGGTACACCTCTGTAACCGCACCGAAGTGCCTGTACCGTGACGGTTCGGTACAAATACGTGTACCGTTACACCCCTAGTTTGCTGTGATCAGGGCCCGGGGCCTCTCACGCTCACTCTACATGTTTGTGTTCCCGTCTTCCAGCATTCCCCATCGTACACAAACGCCGCCCCACACGCCCCACACCTCACACACACCTCACACACACCTCACACACACCTCACACACACCTCACACACTGAAGCGAGGTGGCTACTGCCTGGGCTCAGTGTTGCGGTGTCACCGCTGTGTCTCTGGAGCAAGGGTGAGCGTGACGTGGTGACTGCAGTTCCCATACTGCTCAACAGCTTGTGCTTGGATCTGCTAAAGGAAGCCGGCTGAGCCCCAGGGGGTCGTGTGACACAAGCCTCCCCAGCCTTAATGTCTCCCCGCTTTGACTCTGCCTCCTGCTGTCGGCCTCCCTCCAAACACTTTACGTTTAAAAGGACGGGACCCCGGAAGGTTCCACGCTCCTCCTTTGTTGTTTAAAAAATACAGCCCCCCCATTGTGTGCCTGACACGATTGTACAAAGCAGTACGTCGCGCTCTGCCCAAGTTTAGTCAAGCTTCCTTGCGCCTTATTTCCATCACAAGGCTGTCGGAGCGCGTCGGTTCGTTTCGGCGCGTGTGCGCGTGTGTGTGTTTAATCCCTGGTGTCCATTTTAATTGATTGGTCTTAACTAAAACGGTTGGCACTTTCAACACTTTTTTTATGCAAATTGGTTCTGCTCCACGCTCAGGTACGCTCGCTCTCTCCCCTCGCACACACATCGGCTGCTCCTCAGATACGGCTCTCTCTCCTCTCTCTCCCTCTCGCTCTCTCGCCCCCCCCCTCCCCCCCCCCCCCTCTAACTCGTCTCCTCGTTATCTCCCCTCCTCCTCCTCCTCCTCCTCCTCCCTCCACCACCTCTTGTTAGGTGGAGGCGTACGACCAGGACGCCGCTCAACTACCACGGCGGGCTGCGCGTGTCGTTCGCCATGCAGCTGATGGGGGCGGTGGAGCGCATCCAGCGGGTGATCCCGGCCATCGCCTGGCCCTTCCTGCTGCTCCAGGGGGACACCGACAAGCTGTGCGACATCAGCGGCGCCCGGCTGATGTTCGAGCAGGCGGCGAGCGCCGACAAGAAGCTCAAGGTACAGGAGGGGCCGGGGGTTCACTGTGTTTTTAGAGGTTAGGTTTGTCTTTTGGAATTGTGGTGATAAATTGATGTTGAGTTGCATTAAATCAAACTATGTTTGACGGAATTTATTTGTACCGCTAAGAGTGCTATTCTCCACCCATTGGCATCGAAAAAAAAAAAATCCCTCCCCTTGTTTCTCACCCTCTCTCTCACATGTCGTCATCTTCATCATTCCCCCAGGTTTATGAGGGAGCCCTACCACGCTCTTCATCACGAGCTACCAGAGGTTTCCGAGTCGGTCCTCAAGGAATTAACGTCATGGTTTAACAGAGCGACTGTCCACCTCCCCAATAAGAATCCTAGGCTCCACCCACTGTACCCAGCCTCAGCCCGACAAAGCCCCCTAGGCTCCACCCACTGTACCCAGCCTCAGCTCTACAAAGCCCCTAGGCTCCACCCACTGTATCCAGCCTCAGCCCCGACAAAGCCCCCTAGGCTCCACCCACTGTATCCAGCCTCAGCTCTACAAAGCCCCCTAGGCTCCACCCACTGTACCCAGCCTCAGCCCGACAAAGCCCCCTAGGCTCCACCCACTGTATCCAGCCTCAGCCCGACAAAGCCCCCTAGGCTCCACCCACTGTACCCAGCCTCAGCCCTACAAAGCCCCCTAGGCTCCACCCACTGTACCCAGCCTCAGCCCTACAAAGCCCCTAGGCTCCACCCACTGTACCCAGCCTCAGCCCTACAAAGCCCCCTAGGCTCCACCCACTGTACCCAGCCTCAGCCCTACAAAGCCCCCTAGGCTCCACCCACTGTACCCAGCCTCAGCCCTACAAAGCCCCCTAGGCTCCACCCACTGTACCCAGCCTCAGTCCTACAAAGCCCCCTAGGCTCCACCCACTGTACCCAGCCTCAGCCCAACAAAGCCTCCTAAGCTCCGCCCACTATCCAGCCTCAACCCTACGGTAAATAAGAATTGACTCCGCCCACTATTGCTCAACAGCCAGCCTACCACTGAAGGACACTTCAAACCACTGACTCAAGCCCATCGCAAGACCTCAACCACGTCACTAGGGGTCAACCCCAAACAGCAGAGGCGGCCTAAAGCTCAGGCTGACTCCGCCCACTATCCTGACCGCAACCCTAGAGCACAGACTTGCAGACTCCTCCAGCACTGATGGCTCAATGCACTTCAGTTTTTTCCCCAGGCTTTCCGGGCCAAGGTCCTGCCTCTCGCAGTCACCCGCCCCCGGCCCCAAGCCCAGCGTGCCCTCCGTGTTGTTCCGCCGTCCCACACTGTTTTTACTAGTCTATCGGGAAAACCACCAAGAAAACATCTGTGTTGGGGCCCCACTTGCATAGCTGAGGATAATCTAGCAAAGATGGGTCTCTGCTGAGAGATAAAATAACAGTTTACAACATGGCATTGATCTATGTCTACGGTTAATATTATTTTTTATTATGTGTTGTTGTCCCCAGAAGGCTTTTATTTTGATGGACTAGCATATTATGAAGTGACTGACACCCCAACACCTGGCATCCATAGCACTACTCTGGTCACGAAGGTCGAGGGGGAATTCAATTAATTAAAAAACATTACAGCATCTAACAACTTCCCTCCCGCTCTCTCCTATAAATATTGATCTTTCCGTCAATATTCACTCACCACAGCATGGAGGGTCAGGGAGCCAAATGCCTCACACACACCCCCCCGTGACCCTTGACCTTGGCAGGGTCACGGCCGAGAGCAATAATAGAGGATGACCCCAGATGTCATTTGCTCTTTATTAAGGCAGTGAAGACGGCATCTGTGGCCCAGCCTGAAGACAAGTGAAGTCGTCTTCAGTGTCTTATTGATGATCATCTTAGTTTACACATCTTCCCCTCAGGCCTCGTTCATTTAGTGTTTATTTTCTTCTGTCTTTTACCCTGCCGTTTCTGGCATGCAATTTCTTTGGCGTGTCTCTGACCTTGGTTGGGTGGTTGGTATCCCATCCCTTTGCCCCAGTGTTGTTATTTACAACCCTGTCTTTTTCGCAGCTGGTCTTGCCTCTTGCAAGCTGTAGTCTCAGACTGATCCAGCTAACGTCCTGCATTCCACGAGTTGTCTGACCTGATTCGACCTCGGATCATGAGGTGTGGGGGGGGGGGGGGGGGGGGACGCTCACATTGCGCAACATTTTCCCCGTAGGGATCAGAGATCATGGTATGGATTCTATTGATACTTGGGTTATGGTTTGTTTTCCAAAGTACCTTAATTAAGGACTCCCTTGGCCACGAGCACATTTGAGATGTTTTAAGTTCAGTCGAAATAGATCACTAACAACTGTTGGACTGTTCTACTTTCTTTACCTCCGTACTACAACGAATTGCAGCAGGAATTCTGGGCTTCACTCCTTACGGTATCCATGGTGAACCTTCCCATGCGTTGCCACTGAAACATCCTTTTTCTTTCCGCTTTTTTTTTTATTCCCATATTTTAAGTTACCCAAGGTAGCACGTTTATTGAACAATACATCCTCTCTTTCTTTAAGCACTATATATTTTTCATTGCTTTTCAACTATTTTTCAAATCCCTCTATTGTGTCTTCTTCTGTTGTAGCCCTGTATTCATATTTCTCCTCTGACCGTGTCAGGAACCAGGGTGTCTTGTAGTTCATTTTTTTATTGTCTCAACCCTTTCATACTGCACAGAAGTCGCAGGTCCCAATTCCCCCCCCCCAAGTTGCCGTGGAGACAAGCAGGCATTGTTCTGCCTTCACAGAGGCTGTTGTTTCTATTCCATTGTCGTGGTGCCATAATGGCCCCACACCGCCCCCAGTGGTCAATTATCACCACTGCAGGAAGGTTCGAAATTTGAAGAGATGTCATTTGTTCGAGACAACTACCCACAGCTCAGACAATTCCACTGGGACATATTCCAAGAGTCCACTGGGAAACACTTGACAATCCACATTGTTATACTCGACTGTTATGGGTGCGTGGGCCGCGCGGCGGTAGGGTGTGCGTTGTTATATGTGCACCACCTGTGATGTCACACGTACAAATCGAGCCGCCGTGATTAGCATCGGACGGCAGTGGCGAGAGAGAGAGAGAGAAGAGGGGAGGAGTGAGCGAGAGGCTGACCTCTTTCCGTAACCATGGCAGCACCTTTTTGAAGGCAAACTTGAGGAGTATGTGTTCGTTAACGACCCAGATCAGGTCTGGGCAGCAGCCAACGGTGTCGTTCCCTTGTTCTAAAGGCTCAAAGGGAAAAGGGGAAACCCACACATGGATGAACAAGCAAACAACCATGTGTACTAGCATCCATATCGCACTCGCTCTCTCTCCGCTCCGTTTCACCAGGAAACAATTTCAGAATGATTGGTGATTGCAGGTGTATTTAGATCTATCTTTATTTCCTGAGAGTTTATGGCCCATACCCTTTTACGGCTGCTCTTTGAGGTCATTATGGCCTGATATATCTTTGTTTTATTATTCAAGATCATACACCCGTACAACATAGTCAGACATACATTAATATATACATTATACATCTCGTTTATAAATGGGTATGTCAGAGGAGGTTTTTTTATATTCTGTAAATAACATAGGAGGACATGGGTAGGAGAAGACGCCGATTTTTTTTAAAGGCAAAGCCACAACACAAAGAAACATTACATCTAATTGGTCCAAGGGTTAAAATCTTTCTATCAAGTGTCACGTAATTAGACAGCAGGTTTGAAGACAGCAATATTCTTTAATATTAAAAAAAAGGAAGAATTGAACTTTACACAAAGACTGTTTCCTCTGTGAGCTGTTGCATGTGAAATAGTGGTTTGAAAACCTTAGCCATGTAGCTCTTTCGTGTTTGACTTTAGTTTTCCCTATAACGTATAAGGAAATTACACTTAACCTGAGCGAGACAGGTTGCGGTGGTTGGTCCTCAGGCAAAATACATATTAAAGACCAATAGAACTGTTCAAACCTGCACTCTGTAGCTTTCCTACTGCAGCTACTGACTAGAACTCTCACTACAACACAAACCACTAGATGGTGCTAAATGGGTAAACGTACATAGTGCAGGTTTAACTTTGGAAAAGATAGGACCACATTAGTGAAAATAATGGTTTGATGTGTCAAGCTCTGAAGCACAGGGCTTTCTATCAGTTTAGCTTCTGGGATAATCATCAATTAATAAAGCTATAATGTATATAGATCATTACTTTTTTTTTTAAAACAAAGCAACAAAGAAAACGTGTATTTGATTTGAAATTCTTCAGTATGTAGTATTTTAGAGATTGAGGTTTTTTAATTTTTACTGTATCCACTACTGTCAAGGAATAACACTGTAGGACAGCAAATAAGTCGTATTGTTCATACATCTTGAAATTGATATTAATGTGGGTATATATTGCTGTTATTTCTGAACAACATAGATAACCCTATTTATACAGACGTGACTTGTGCATTTTACTTCAATGAAATACGGCATGCAAAGGCACTTTTTATATCTAATGCAGTTAACTAATTAGGTATTGTTTTACATTGGGTGCACTTTGAATGAACTATTGTAAGTTCAAATAGGTAGAAATGTAAAATGGTTTATGTGTTTAAAACAATTTAGAGGCGTTTTAAGAGTCTCTGTTATGATTCCTCACAGACTGTATTTCTGCTCATCTGTCAATGTGTCGTGTTCATTCAGATGTGGTCTCGTCTCGTCTGTTTCTGAAAAACGTTGGTCTTCAGTCTCAATTTGCATTGCTTAAAAAGAATGAGTTTGTGTTTATGCTTTTCTATCTAAACAAATTATGGATCTCAAAGAAAGTTGGAACAACTGACCTACTTGTGAGGTGATTTTGTTTCTATTCTCGTTTTGCAGTTCTCCTTTGAACCATTGTCTGGAGGTCCCCACAACCACAGTGAAATGAATACTTAGTAATGTAATGCCACTGGAAATATGTTTTAGTGTTTTGTTGAAGGAATGTTGATCTTTTTTCCTAGAAATATGTCACATGTTTGCATATTTCCTTGTGCCTTATATTCCGTTCCAAGGACTATTGCGTGTTAGTTTTGGCAAAGCAATGGTCATAATGTAAATGGTTATGCATCTTATGCACTTGTGCATAAGATGTTGTTTCTGCCTCTCCGTCTCTGTGGTTTTCATGAGAGGCTGTCTGTTGCCCGACTTTTAGTTTGGATGTTGTTTCCACAGTCTTGGAATGAAAGCCGTCTGCTATTTTCCTAGCCAAGACTTCTGCCATACAATTAGCTCTGGAGAATGATTTTTTTCTGGAGTCTATTGAGATATATTCTTGAAGGATGGAATCTGAAGGATTGATTTGTACAGAGTTCCAAAAGGCATGTTTATTAAATCCTGTAGGTCTGTTGAAGGTGTTAATACAATGTGATCGGTGGCATCATATGCATCCATCCAAACCACTTTTGATTGATTCTCTTGACTTCCGTGCAATGTTTTCTCTCTCTTTCTGAATGTATGCGTAGGTTTGGTCCTCACTTTTTTCTTTAAGAAAAGGCCTATGTTTTATTTCCAGTATTGTTAGAAATGTGACATTTTGTAAGAACATCTATTTTGTGAAGACAATAGGATATTGGGTCCATTGAAGATTAAGCAGAAAACTAATATTTATTTGAGAAAATTATGTTTAATTCAGCCAAAGAATTTGAAATAGCTCTTCAAAACAAATGTTGACTTAAAAGGAGAGCAAGTGAATAAAAAGCAACTGTGAATGTCTATATATATCCATATGTCTAGATATCCTGTCAATATGTTTCATTTGTGGGTTCTGCATTTATATGTAACATCCTGTCCTTTCTGTAAATGTAACCTCTTTTTGTAACTAACTAAATACTGTTACATAAAAATGGTATATATTATAACTCAAATTAAATGACTTCTGAATAAGTGGAATTGAAGGTCTTGCTCCGAAATGTAAGGTATTGCTCTAGAAATAAACTATATCACTGTTTAATTGCTGTCTTATTCAATGAACTTCACAGATTTTAAGTTCTTGGAACTATAGAAAGTGAATCCGATTTTCAGTATGTAAGATAAATACACCTAGAATTGAACTGCAGAAAAAAACATGGAAGCCTATCAAACTACCTCACACACCACACAGGTCCTATTCGTTTCTGTGGGAAGCCAAAATTACAGCAGGTTAGGTCACGGTGCAGCATAGACCAGCGGGTTAGAGGCAGGTTTTCTTGTGTCTGTGACAAAATGCAGATGTAGGTGGTTGCTTCTCTAACTGATGAATTGGTTGCTGTGGAGATTCACCTGTCGCTGTCCGTGAGCCAGTAGGGGGCAGCATTAGGCCTATATCACATATTTCCATTCACAACTACATCGTTTCTGTGATTTTTGATTCCGCATTTCATATGAATGCAATGCTGTGTATGAATTGTGTGTATGAATTAAAGCATTAATGAATGGATAGATGAATTACTATAATGTATTATTTTACCATTTAGAAAATTCGAAATTTATTGTAGGCTATATGTCTTTCATCGTCCTAAAGAAGTCTCCACAGCAAATACAACATTATCATCACTGAAAGGGCTGATGGAGTATCTGTATTCAACATATTAATTTCCCCTCTCTTCAGTGCACTATTAGGTCTGTCCATTTTCCCTCTCGCTCTCTTTCCGTTCTGATTTCTAATGCCTCTAAAAATGTAGAATGTAGGCAATTAATTATCTTTGATCCAATCGAGAATACACCGACAGCGTCTCCCAGAGGACCGATTAAAGAACACCAGGGAACGAGGCCTCGTAGCGACACGTATATTTTATATGTTTTGAGTCTGGAGCTCTCTCGGGAAAACTGAGATAGGTCTACATTATTTCTAAAGATCCGATATCCTTATCGTCTGCTTGAGAAATGACGATAAAACCAATTTGAGGCCTACCAATTGGTTCAATCCACTTCTGATGATACTGCGTTGTTGTCCTTTGCTGTAGGCTAACCATTTTTTTATGTTAAATAAAGTAGACCAATGGTATGTTAATATTTCCCTGAATTGGCTATGACATATCGTGTCTCACAAAGGCATTCATGAGATATCAGCTGTTTCTATAACGTGTAGACGCTATGCGCTCTTCTACCAGAAGGGGGAGACTCGAGGCCAGTGTTTGACTGCTGTCGGTTGGCTTGAAGGAGCGCCTGAGCCAATTACAAAGTAGTTCTAGGAATTACATCTGGGCTCCCCCGTGACCATAGCAACGGCTTTAACCCGTCGCACAGAAGTAAAGGAGGGCAATGGGATAGCATAACGCCGGTATACTGAGTGCGTCTAGGTGCATGAAGGTAATTAGCGAAGCACCCAAGAAAAGCTGGATATAGATCTATGAGCAGGGAGAGGCTTTCCCTTTAGCGTTTAGCCTACTTATTCACTTACAATTAGTTACATTTGAAATGCAACCCTGTCCTTCTACTATTACTACGAGTTGATCTACTGCTACTTCTAGACCTACTACACATTCTGCTAGTAGGCCTTCCTTCACTAATAATAATTATTTGCTAACACGAACAAATCGGTACATGTGTTCTATAGTGCTAAGAAGAGATGATTAGGATCACATGAGCTTAGTTGATTCGATTTCACGTCAAACCACACTGTGCTTGTCAGAAGGAGAGGAATAGAAACAGGAAAGGGCCAGGGAAGGATAAGAAGTGGGCCAAAGGAAGGAAGGAAGGAGGGCAGGAAGGATGGAGGGCAGGATGGAGGAGCCATCGAACGTTAGATCGTTACACTTGATTGTTGGGGATGGAAAAATTACCTGCAATTACATATTTAATCATAAACAGATACCAATAATACAACCGTGTGTCTATTATTAATATTATTGTGTGTGTGTGTGTGTGTGTGTGTGTGTGTGTGTGTGTGTGTGTGTGTGTGTGTGTGTGTTGTGTGTGTGTGTGTGTGTGTGTGTGTGCGTGCGTGCGTGCGTGCGTGCGTGCGTGCGTGCGTGTGAGAGAGAGAGAGAGAGAGAGAGAGAGAGAGAGAGAGAGAGAGAGAGAGAGAAGAGAGAGAGAGAGAGAGAGAGAGAGAGAGAGAGAGAGAGAGAGAGAGAGAGAGAGAGAGAGAGTATTATTTACTATTTGGGTGGTTGGGGACTTAAGTTATTCGTTTTCGACCAACCATATATTAACAGAAACCCACTTAAATGGATATGCGATATGTCCAACATGTGTGTCAATCAACGTCAGAGCTGCTGCCTATTGCCCATGGTAACCACGCCCTCTAACGGGTCCAACGGATCTCGGTTCCTTGCTTGGAGCTCGCACAGCCGCTGAGTGCCTCTTATCTCAGGGAGGCTGAGGGCGAATTCCAACGGATCTGTAAAATCCACATCCCGGTGTCCTTTACAACCCAACGGACTTCTAATTGGATGTCACTCATTTCGCTTTCTATTCGACAGTATTCGTGTCGTGTGATATGTACGGTTTCTAAATCGTGATATTTTATTTTTCTTCATCTGCCTCGGATCGATCCGACCGCAACGTTGTGGAGATTTCCCGGTGAGTTGACAGGTTCAACGCAATAAACACGTTCGGCTCCCTCGCCAACCCGCTCTCCACACACCGCCGCCCGCCGTGACAAGTCCCACCCTCTCCCAGTCGCTGCGTGGACGTCGCCCGTGAGAGAAGCCGAGACGGTGACGGAGAGGAGAAGAAGAAGTCGGCTGTCGCTTTTTTCAGAATAGCAAGCAGCATCGCTATAGGGCTGGCTGGCACATAGATCGATACAACAAAAAAAACCGTTAGCGAGTAAAAATAAATAAGCGATTGCTGGGGTTTTCCAATCGGATAATAATCGCTCTCTGTGGATCCGGTCGCTACGCTGGCAAGGAGACGGACTAAGAAGAAGAGGCGAAATAAAGAAGAGCAGGGAAGACACATAGGAGGGGACTGGCTCGTCTAGCCGGCGGGACACATTCACATGTAAGTGACACACTGTTGGGTCCACTTCTTGCGGTACTTTAGCTCGTTGTCATGTCTCACCGGCTCTGGTAAAACGAGCTATTAGCTACTAGCCGTATCAACAGTCTCCTGCAGCTAGCCACTTATCGGTGACTTAGCCTCTCCGACCAGTCCGCCATGCTCATGTGTTAGCTTACCAAAAGGGCTGACTGGAAGGTGATTAGTGATCAAGCCCACTATTAACAATCTCAGCATCAGCTATGCAGGCTCGGGTGTATTGTACACGGCGGGTTAACGGTTCTTGCCCTCCGTATTCTCACCGCTCGTACCTGAGTCAGATCGCCGACCGAGCTGTCTCTGGATTCGGGGTGGCACATTAAGCTAGCGAGATGTCATTTGGATGTGCTGCGTCTACTTGGTGCAAACTAAACTGTTAACTGTTAACAAAGGTCTTAACTGTTATGTATCTCAAACAGCTAGTCACAATGTGGTTCAATCAGCCGGGGAGTTGACGTGTGTTTCTGGGGGCTCTTATTGCGCCCCGTCCCCCGAGCGTCAGCGGTTATCTGTCTTTCCACAGCTAACGTTGAGGCCCATATCTTTGCACTCAAACGGGTGCAGCCGTGGGAACTGTGTGTTCCCTCGCTTGGCGCTAGATGAACTGGCCTCTCCTTCTTTTTTTATGATAATATCACTCAACGGCAATGACTTGCAACTGAATAGCATAACCAGGTTTCTCCTGAGCTGTCAGATTTGATTGCCGTGACGTCGGTAACGCTACTGCCCTTGCCACGCGAGCTGCCAGTATTGCTGTCATCATCATCACACACCACACACACACACACACACACACACACACACACACACACACACACACACACACACACACACACACACACACACACACACACACACACACACAGTCTAGAGTTTAGAGACATGTACTGGCACCAAGAAAGTAATCTGTTAAACTCTGAATATGTCTGTTTATAACGGGATCAATTCAAACTCAAAATCATGATCAAAAGAAAAACATTGCTGATGTCCACATTCTGAATCCCCCACTACCACCTGTCCATCAGCACCAAGAATCCCATCTGTGAATTCAGTAAATATCTCGTGATATTACAGTAGTGCAATGTCAATGAGGCCTGGAAAACAACCCAATACGCCATGTGAATGACCTCTTACCTCGCCTTCCCCCTTCCCTGTTTAGATAGATAGCATCCTTCGCCTTGCGAGACACACAACACAGCCATGAGTATCGAGATACCCGTGGGGCTGACCGAGCTGCTGCAGGGCTACACCGTGGAGGTGCTGCGACAGCGGCCCACGGACCTTGTGGAGTTCGCCGTACAGTACTTCACCCGCTTGCGGGACAACAGGAGTCAGGATGGGGCGGGAGGCGGCGGCAGTGGGAAGCCCACCAAGGGCGTGATGTTTGACGGCGAGCCCATGCAGACAGAGTCGAACGGCGAGGACGACGATGACGACGAAGACTCCGACTTTGAGCGTAAGTGGATGTTGTTTTTCATCCATAATTGTTTAAATGTTTTGCTGTGCTGGAAGCAGTGGTCATGGCCGGTGACCAAAGAGGAGAAGGGGGGGGGGGGGGTCAAGAGGAGATGAAGGGGTCACTGTCCTCCAGGCGGATTGGATGGATGGGGGGGCGGGCATGGGGGGTGAGGGGTGCAGAAGCTTCCTCATTGCTGTCCGTTAGGTAACAACAGGAAATTGTCATTGTTTCCATGGCAACAGTCAGTTGGCGGATCCTACTTTTTTTGCTCCCCCCCGATAATCATGAATATTTCTATTCAAACACTGAATTTGAACACGACTCTTGACAAGTGTGCAGGTATTGTATCTTCTGCTGTCTCACTTGTGCCATACTAGGGAGCCCTGTGAATAAATAATAGCTGGACTACAGAAAATGCATGGCTTGCTAATGCATGCTAACCTCTATGAGGTGAATTGGACCTCCACAGCCATAGATGTGTCGTCATTGTTTGCTCTATGAACACGATCATCATTGCTCTTGCTGCTTTTGAAGAATTTATGCTCGCCAAAACTGGACTTCGTCACCCCCTGTCTCACCTAGTTGTGATGGCTAGTGTTTTGGAAACACTCAGTCTCAATTCATGGGGAGTGGGTTAGTAAATTAAAAAAATCCCTTTGATCAGCTGGGAGAGGGCTCTATATATGGGCCCTTTGCTGAGGGGCCCTCAATTTGGTCCCCGCAAAAGCACCTTGTGAGTCTGCAGCCTCACTGTGCCTTGGGCTCGGCCGTTATCTCACATGCTCTATGGTTGGCCCTCATCTCTCATCTGGCCTTGTTGCATTCCAAACACATGAGACAGCGACACAACAGCAGCCGTAAGAGACGCTAGGCTGGCCACACAACAATAAAACGACCACAGAAGTATATGTATGTGGGTGGACTTGTTCACAGTTCACACTGACATTATCAGGAAGCAGGTTTTCCTACACGTCAAATGCATCATATTCTCTCCACAAAATCACTCAATGAATGCAACTTTCACACAGCTTTTTAAAATTCTTATGACTATGCTTCGGATCTGTGTGTCGATATGTATTTTTTTAAATAATGCACATGTTTTGGTCAGGCTTAGGATCTTTGAAAATGCTCATTATGGAATGAGGAGAACTTCACCTGTGCCCATATTTGTATGTATGTGTTGATCAAGTGTAATGCTAACAATAGACCATGTAGGTGATGCAACCATACAGATAACTAGTGTACCCATGCACATGGGTCTTTTGCCACCAACAGGCATGGTGGTCATTCAATGTGATGTTAGAAATCAGTATTTCAACTTTTAAATGTCAACCGAAACACAGGAAACGGCTCCATCGGGACAAATATACATTTGCAAAACATGCTAGTTCTGGAAAGCATGCAATGACCGATTGACCGGGAAGGCCATGTGAAACATGGAATTCATCCTGTAAATAACTTCCCATGGCACCCTTGGCTGAGCCCTGACCACACAGTAAGAGGATACAGAGAACCCCGGGGTCACCGCTGGTGTCTCTCTCTCTCCCTCTCTCTCTCTCTCTCTCTCTCTCTCTCTGCATGCATGCTAGCCAGGCAGGAGAGATGAGCTCTCCCACAGCTGAGTGCTAAGCGGCTGACGGTAACGTGACCTAGATGGTATCTCGGTGTGCCGCAGCCAGGGGCTCATGCATTGTGAATGGAGGATCTGTGCTTTCTCAATGAGCAGATAGGCTGTGATGAATCCTGCCGCTATTTCAGGCGTTTTTATTGGGGTCCAATGATGTGGCGGTAGCATCCCGGAGACAAAGAATGTCATTAGTTGGAAATTATTGTTTCTTGGAAACCAGAGGGGATGTGGAGGCAGGGGGTTAAGTAAGCTAACTGTGGGATTTCTCTGATTTATCACGTGTCTTGGTACATTTGTCCACACTTGTCAGCCACTTTGGAAAATAACCAGCGATTGGTCGGAGGTCTTACTGAACTCTGAGAAAGTAAACAGTTCCCGACGGTATGTCACACATGGCACTTTTTCTGTAATCCACCACCTACTCTGGTTTTGGGCGTGCACGGAAAGATTGTTTAATATTATTACTTTTTGTTTTTATGTGCTTTTTATGGTCATGAAATTTGTCCTGGAAAACACATGTCCTGGAATTTTGAGAAATATTTTATTTTTGCATAACTTATAGCCCTACTTTGGATGAAAGTATTTACGGGATATCAGTCTTTTATTTTGGTACTTGCTACAACTTGGCTCATTTACATTGCTATATGTGAACCAAAATAACCTTAGTGCTAAGTAATGGCAGCTCTTGCATTATAAGTCAGAGAGATCCACAGAACTTGGCCTGGAGGGTAAGAAGGATGTTTCAGATTTTGACTAAACACATTGGGTGTTATTGAACAGATGTGACCTCTCGCTTTTGTGAGTGTATGTGTGTGTGTGTGGGGGGGGGGGGGGGGGGGGTGTCATGTGCAGTGCATGTGCATCTCTGTTCATGCACATGGATATATATACTGTGAATGGATTTAACCCCTTTCAGACTCCGATGCAGCAGTGTGGCAACAAAAAAAGTCGATCTCACTGCAGCCGTGCGGATCAATGTTGGGGCTGGCAGCGCCGTCCACACCTCATACTTGCTACACCCGAGGACGGATAGCTGATTCTGCATTAGTGTCGTATGAGAGGACCGCTTTTTCTTTCCCAGAAGCAATGTACACACACACACACACACACACACACACACACACACACACACCACACACACACACACACACACACACACACACACACACACACACACACACACTCTAAATAGGGTTTGATGACCGCATGGGTCCTTGCCTCCATGACCAGCAGACTTTGACAAAATTCTCTATTTCGGTTGGGCCAGAAAGACCTATCATAATGGCGATTCCGGCTCTCAGAGGAGAGCAGATCACTTGCAGAACGTGGGTGTTGCTGTAGCTACGAGGTGTAGTTGTGGCTTGTAAAACATGTCAAAGGGTCATTAAAAGCCTCACTGTATGACATTTACCTGCCCTTCAGCAAACATTGAATCCTCAACCTATTATGATAGATAGCTTTTTCCCCCCAATGAATCGGGCTATTGATTCCCTAAGTAATGCAGCCATTCAATAAAGGGTCGAGGCTGAGTTTACATTGCGAAACTTCTTCTGCTGTGAATGTGTTCAAAATTCAGATGGCATGACACGTTCCCATCTGTTGGCTTAAATAAACCCCCTAGCTGCTGATTTGTACTTACTTGGCTTCCAGCAGCCCTTCCAACTGTTGTATGTGTGACGGTGAGCAGAAACTAAAGCGTGCGAGTACTAAAAGTAACAAAAACAAACTCACCAAACCAATAAGTGCGTCCGGCCCTCATTCAACCTAATTGGCGCATCTGAAGTGGTAATTTTGCTGGTAATTCTGTATAATGTGCCTAGCACTTTGGGTGTGTTTTTTTTTTTTAAACATAATTTAAAAGCGCTTGTAAACGAAGCCACGCATTTTGATGTAGTGCCCCAATGTCAATAACAAGTGTCCTTTAAATGTAAATATTTCTCGTACACTTAAGGTTCGTTGTCATCCTTCAGCGTGAGCTTACTCTCCTAGTTTCCATTGTCTTCACCTAGTTCAACGGTCACCATTCGGCTCTTAAATCTGCAGTGCTAGTGCTGGAAGTGAATCAAACAGCGAGACTGCTTGGACCCGCTTGATTTCAACGCCTTCTACGAGACCCAACAGACTGTAGAAAGTAACCCGAGACTGCCCAGTGTTTAAAGTAGCCCGCTTTAAGGGAATACCTTTATTGAGTTAGGAGAGACAACAGGTCTCAGTTGGGTGAAGGAACATTGGCCCGGCAAAGGATTACGATTTAATTAGTTGGAGTAGCTTCTAGTAAACAAGGGGAATTATTTATACTTGTGTAACACAGAAATGGCTTTTGTATCTGATATCCATTTGTCCTTTTTGAGGAGAAAAGCCATCCTGCTTCACTCTATGACAGTCATACCGTTTTCATTAGTCACCACTGTGCTCTTTATCCCCTGTTTTTGTATTTACAGGATATTGCTGCATTGAGATTAGAAAGTTTGCTTTACGCCAGACATTTGAATAAACCAGATGGCTGTTATCTAATGTACTCTTATGGTCTCTTGACAAAATAGCACCCATTTCTTTGCTAAATTCTGCCCAACTTGTGCAGTTTTAATTCGGCAACCAGGATCACTGCAAAGGCCTAAGCTGCTTAACATTTTCTCCAACCAAGCTCTCTCCTATGGGGAGATTTGTGCTCTCTAACTATGCTAATGAATCATTCATTGGCATTACAAAACCCTGGTGCATAATGCTCCTTTGTTTTAATCGAAATTAAGCATTGTTATATCAATCAAACGAATGAAATGGAGCTCGAGTGCTGACAAGATAACGAGGGTGGCTTGTTATTTCAATTGACAGCCAGGGACGTCGATCCTCTGATTCATGCAAGGTTTTTAGGATGTTTTAAAAAAATGCAAACACACTGAAAGGTCCGGGCTTCTGTGTAGAAACACCTCAGAGCAACCTAGGTCATTTATAACTTGGGTCATTAAGTGAACTAAGTCATTTGTAGCTCGGTTTCATTATGCGAACCAAAGCATTTAATACTCTAGTCATCTAGCAAACCAAGGAATTTGTTACTCTAGTCATTACACCAACCATGTCATTCGTCTTGGAGGAGAGAGAACACAGGGGTGAGGAGAAAGGACAGTCCCATGTGAGATTCTTTGTATTAAACCAGGGATGGTTCATATGCAGGACAACAGGGTATGAATAGAGGCGTTAGGACAGGAAAGATGAACCACGTCGGGTCACGAGATAAAGAAGAAAATTTGAAGTGTTGCTGATAATATTAACTTTTATTGTATAATTCCTATTTTGCCAGATGATATGCATCCATTATATCAAATGTTATACAAATAAAAATGTTGACACTGGTTGCCTTTTATGTTGGCAAGGGGGAAATGACGAAACACAGTCCGTTATTTCCTCATTAATGTTGGTCTGTAAGATATGAAGAAGATATTTACTCATTCCAGACCTTCTTTTATTGCAGATATTTGTGGTGGGTTTCCGGTGGAGATGTGTATTACAATAGTGAGTGTAAAAAAAGTGCTCCCTAGTCGAAGCATTTCGAAAGAAATCTGACATTCAACCCATTCTCGCAAGGTCAAACATTGTTTGATTTATCCACTGGCCATATTTGTGTGTCCTTTTCAATTATTGGTCCTTTCTTGCATTTATTGATTATGTTACAGACATGAATGTTTTCTGATCTGTTTTGTCAACAGTCTTGCTGTCCACTGACACTCAGATGTTGAATGTGGGTATGCGTTAGTGGAGGCCTGTGAGGGGCTTTAATGAAGACACACTATTGGTAACAGCTCCTCTTCCTGAACTGCAACTACATGGCCTCATAAACTATTGTTCCCAAGACATAATGGTCATTGGTGTGAAGCCTTATTCTGGGAAAAAAAAAAATTGCATTTCCCTTGACCTACAGTAGAGATTGTATTAAAAAACAAAAAGGATTTCCAAAGAAGCATATGTAATGAGTTGGTTGCGTTTGGGAACTCTGCACTCGATCTCATGTCCCCTGGGTATGTTGTGTAGTCTGGGAAGGAAGTGGGAACGCTTCTGTTGTGTGTCACTGAAATGGAGACGAGCCATCGGCATTGAAATACATTATGCTGCTGTCTTTGTGCCCCGCTTACCGTAATGTGATAATGAACCATTACATCTCCCGCCCAAATAAATACAATCAGCACACCTTGTCAATTCTAAATCTGTTGACTCAACACGTCATGTACCAATGTCGACACTACAATCATTAGTATTCTGGATTTATTTAACGCTTGAACAGACATCTAAGTCAATTATCTTTCACCAACAATACTATGGCGTGCTTGAACTTGTTTTTAGTAGTGGTACTCGGAGACGACGAGTAGCGTGTTGGGCCAGATATGCTGGCTGGTGCGCAGCTCACTATGCTCTTTGAGATTCGTCTTTGGAAAGTGCTCGGGAGCATCTCTGACTAACGATCGTCGCTTTGTTGGAACCACCTGTCGGAAAAAAGATCACTGAGGAACTTGTTTAAGGGTCTAAAGTGAGCGGGTCAGTCAAGTAGGTGTTGGCCGGAAGTTTCTCGGTTCTGGCCGGGATGTCCGCAGTCTACCTAATACTGACATCAGCCTGCAAGATCTCAGGATCCTACCTGCTCCTGAACAGTATAAACAATCGGCTCTGCGTCATTATGATAGAAGTGTTGGCTGAATGACTTAATTGTATGTGTTGTGATAGTGTTAATAACTATTTTGTTGGTAATTAAATGACTTCATCTCGAGTTAAACACAGCTCGTGAAAAAAGGTCCCACCGGTCCCACCCTGATGCCGTCATGTAAAACAATGCCCTTAATTACACAATGCAGTGTTTACGCCTGTCCCTACGCAGACAACGCTGGGTTACGTAGGCGAGCCAATCACGTACGAGTCCAAAGGAGAGCTTGTTAGCAGATTATAGATTTTAAGCAAATCTTTTTTTCTTTTTTTTTCTTTCAACAAATCTCTGCCAACTATTCAGTTCACCAACGTTGTTTTTATGGAGCAGTTCATGCTTATCTGGAAAGCATTTGGAAAGAGTGACATTTACAAAGCATGTTTCTCTTGACATTTTGGCAAGAGGAGTGTGGACAATGGCCCTCTATAATACTCAACATGCCCACATGGGGTGCGTGTCGAATTGATATCCATGCATTTTATATCGCCGGTAATCAGATGAACACTGACAACATGCTGTTTTGCTTCCGACAGCTTGAGCCCATCGGACAGAGAAGTGTCAATCTAGCTTGCTCCATATTCAGCCAGACCCACTCCCCAGTCCCATGAGCCAGCGATAAGCCGGTAGTATTTTGCAGTATTTTAGCATAGCTAAAGCACTAAACAGCTGTTCACCGCCTCTTTTAACTTGTGATGGTGCAGTGAATATACAGATCCATTCGGTAAATTCAGCCACTAATGAACCAAGACAAATTAGTTTGGGGTTGGCAGAAACCACTACCACCACTGACGTGACAGGAAACCAATAGCCGTCCACTGGTTTACAGGACTCCGGATTTGCTTGGTCTCTCAGTGCATAGAGACCCACGTCACATTGCTGCTGGTTTGATCCTTTTAAGTAGGGTTCTATACCGTGCATATTATTATGGGCTCTCTTTCTCTGTGTCTCTCCTCCCCCCCATCTCGCCCCACCTGCTGCCAGTCAGCCTGGCCCTCAGTCAGGCGACTGATCTTCTCTTGGGAGATGTCCAGATAATGTCTGAGACGATCACAGTCACAACTGACTTTAAACACACGTCTCCACTGACCTGACCGCGATTGGATAACCCGGCGTCTCCGTCTCGCCACGTGCAATTCAATGAGCGTGAACATTTCCGCAATGTCTCCAAAGCACTCGCACTCAAAACCTTAGGCGGACAAGCTAAGGCTAAGCACAAGCTAAGGCTAAGCACAAGCTAAGGCTAAGCACAAGCAGAGCTGGCTGGCTGGACATGGTTGGCAGTAGTTTGTATACTATTTTGTGTAAACATTTGTGATCAAGTATGAGATATACAAGGAGCGTTTCGCATATGTTTGACTCGTCTTATCTTGTTCCCTGGTGTTTGCTTGTTTTCATAGAGAGTTGCTGACTTCAGGGAAGTTCTTGGTGACGGGACATTGAGAATGTGGAATAAATCTCCAGAACTTGGGAAAGGTCATGGTCTTTCTGAATGCTTCTCCCACTTGTTGTATATTAGTTGTCATTTTATGGTAATTCTCATTTTCTTTTGGTGGGAGGGGGGGGGGGGTACTTGGCCCTAAGAGGCTATAACTGAGTTATTCAATTTTAACCATCAGTGCTATGCCTATATTAGGGCCCTATGAAATCCGCGATAACGAAAACGCGGACGGAATCACGGAATCGGACAATAAAAACGGAATCTACTGATAATTATTATTATTATTATTTTTTTTTTTATTAAGTAGGAAAGTATTAAAAGTAACAAAGTTACAATTTAAAACGGGCCTGTCATAGTAAAATAACTGATTTCCAGCGGGTTCCTGTTCTTCAGCACATATAACATGTAACAGGGACAAGGCACATCAAACGTCACATTTACAATATGCAGCGGAATGCAGCGGAATTTGACATTATTTTGGTGAAATTCAGTTTCGAGGGAAAAGGGAAACAACACAGGTGACATTAACGTCACTGAATGTTTAGCAGTCACTCCCACAACAATGTTAAAAAAAAATCCCCGGTCCACCACACAAACAATAGGTCCCGCTCCTAACAAGAAGCCGAAGAAGAAGTTGAAGCTCCCGTAATTCGGTTCTAACCTCAAATTCAGAGCCAAACAATATCCAAAACACTTCGATCACTCAGGTGATCAGCTGATTTGTAGAATATGTCAACATACTATCGATTGGAAACGCAAAGATACGTGCGATGACCACTTGAAGTCCAAAATCCATGTAAAAAACAATGAACGCCGTAGCCAGGGCACGCCCCTTCAAACAACAACTTGAGTTTATAAAAAAAGAGTTTATAAGCACTTTAATATTTGTCATGTTTTTATTTGAAGCACTAAAAACAGTGCAATGTTGTGATGTTTTAATAAATGTAGTCTTCTATCTGATTACATTTTATTCGTTCACACTTATTTGACACTCGTTCTGATGATTTTAATAGCTTTAAGTGTAAAAACGGAATTCATGAAAATTAAAACGGAAAAAACGGAATTTGGAAAAAAATAAAACGGATTTTGGGAAAAAATGAAAAGGATTTCATAGGGCCCTACTATATGAATAAACAAATAGTGTTTTGTGCTCCTATGTAAGTAGGTAGAAACTTCATTGACTGTGTGTGTGTGTGTGTGTGTGTGTGTGCGCGCCTAGTCACGTGCCGCTTTGAATATTGTGCAGGTGACCTCATTTGCAAGCTGAAAAGTGTGTGTGTGTGTGTGTGTGTGTGTGTGTGTGTGTGTGTGTGTGTGTGTGTGTGTGTGTGTGTGTGTGTGTGTGTGTGTGTGTGTGTGTGTGTGTGTGTGTGTGTGTGTGTGTGTGTGTGTGTGCTTGCAGGCTAATCTATCGCTGGTCAAAGCCTTGAGCCTATTACGACGATTCTCTTAAATGTCTCCTAGTCAGTTGGAGCTACACCAGCAGTGTGTATCATTATCTTTGCGTTTGTCATCACAAATGATTTTTACCAACAAAAAAAAGAAAAAAGGGGTAACACTTTATATTCATATATATTACCCTTTTTTAATTAGGGTCTTGCTTTTACTTTGTTCCTATGTTCCTTGCCTTTCTTTCTGAATCGGCTCTTCTTGTGTCTCTCCCTGTCGGCTCCATGGTTGCTGACTCGTCTAGTTTATTTCTTCTACTTACAGGGACTCTCACTCTGGCCTTCCCTCCCTGGTTGTTAACCCCACAAGCCCAGGCCCTTGGTCCCATGGGATTTATTAGAAAACCATCAGAACTACGGCTGAAACAATGTTCTCATACAATGTTTTCTTTATATCAGACGGGTTGCAGATAACCTACTGAATAGGTTCAAGCATATGCATCTCATCTCCCACGGAACATAGAAAATAACACTCAATTACTTTGTGAGCCAGAAACACCTCAATTTCTCCCGATACATTTCCCAGCTGTCTCTTTGCATTCTCAAACCAAAGGGCACGCAACGCAAGTTATTAACGATTAAAATGACTAATTCTCCAGACACGTACTACATGGCCACTAAACGGTTAACATTGAAATACAGCAGGTCCAAACCAAGGCTGTGCTGTGTATGCATGATGGGCATCATTTGAACCTTGGCACTTCCTCATTCGTCCCCTCACTCTCTCCGGTGTCACGGTTTGAAAATCAGGAAATCAAGGGCGTGTGGGTGGGGGGTCGCGGGCAGTCCATCCGTGGCAGTGCCCTCTCCCCCGGTCCTGCTGGACGTTCAGATGGCTTCACCGCCTTCTCTCGGACTCTTTCGTTTTTTCTAACTCTCCCGCTGTCTCTCGTTTGTAATACATTGTTCATTTTAAAAAAAATTCTCCATTTTGGATTCCCTCGGTGTCGGCTTCTCTTATCAACCATAGGACAGTGTCACTGAAACGCACTGTGTTCCATTCCCACCTGTAGCCTGACGCCTAAGCCCCACCTGCCCCTTCAGGGACTGCACACTATCTAAATTGACTCGGAGCCACTTTAGATCAAAGTGTATGCTGGATCACTATCGTGAATACCACCGCCCCCTCTCTCTGGGTCTTTATTCACACTTCTTTTCCATGCTGGTCTTCCGGACTTACCGTGACCTTCTCCATCTCCAAGTCAAGCTCCGGATATTTCCAAGTTCCTAACCGAGCTGTAGCTCGTAACCACTGTGATTGAGACAAAAGTGTATCGTCTTTCTGAAAGCATATGGGGAATGATTCAGTGGATTATTTCTATCCAGGCATCGGCTTGTACCGGGTTCTGACATGGGTCCGTGCTGGTCATCCGCATAGGGGTTGCAAAGTGAGGCAACGCCTACGCCTACTAATACTCTCACTAAGGGGGGCGTCAGTAAATAATGGATAAGAAAAGTCCTGAACATACGCGGCATGCAGCCTCTGAATGTCACCCACTGCTTATCTGCTGGGCCATTTTCGTTTTTTTATTTTAAGACATCTCACTCTCGTCTCATTGTGAGGTATTGACAGGCAGCCCCGTCCGTCTGTCAGTACCCATCCATCAGCCGTCCTGTCCCCTCCGGCCCGGCTGTTTGACTGCGTGCTGCATCAGAGCCTGTGTACAGGTCCAATCTCATTAGGACGCCTGGATTAGCGAGGGAGGGCCAGAGAGAGAGAGGGAAGGGGTTATTCAAGAAGCTTACAGGGCAGAGTGAGGGAGGGAGTGAGTGGGAGGAGAGGGAGAGAAAAACGGGAGGGATGGAAGGGAGTGAAATGAAGTAGAAAAAAAAGTGTGGGGGGGGTGTTAACCATGAGGAAAAGCAGAATGGAAGACGTCCATTCATCATTCTTTTTCCACATCTAACACGTATCCAAATGCATGACTGACTGTGATTTAAGACCCCTTTTCAATAATATATTTAATATGTTTCACACGGTCCCCTTTACAATATTATATTTGATTATGTTTCATACAGTCCAGGACACTTTGTCCCCCGTATTTTTGGCTGGGCTTACCTTCACGTGTGAGCTGCCAGTTGAAGCAGCTGTCAAACCCACCCATCTGTGAGACCCTTAACTAATCTCTCAGTAGGAACTATAACTAGTCTCCCTGTGTAAACCATAACTACTCACTGCGTAAACCTCTTTCCCCTCTTTGGCATGGCTTTGTCCAACACAGAGGAAAGAAACCAGTCATACCTCTTGGGCTTTCAATCAATCAACCCTCAAAAATGTTTCGATGTCATCCACAGGTGACACGCTCAGGAACTCACTGGCCATGTCCACCTCTAGCTGGTTTAATGCAGCCATGGAAGCATTCTGCCTGCCTGTGCTTCCTCACCAACATGGGGGGCCTGCCTAGAGAATCGTGACCGCACGTTGGTCACAATTTATCTGCTACGCCAATACGGTCTGAACCAATCAGAGTTCAGCGGCTTGGCTCAGCGATGGCTCCTAGGAGCACTCTGCTGAAGGGTCTCCGCTCCCAGATTAAGGTTCATCCCGGGCTCTCTGTGCTCCGGTCTGGGGCCAGCAGTGCTTGAGGTCTGGAATGTTTGTGAGGTAACACGTCTGAAAGGGCCGTCGCGTTGCTCAATTAATGGATTCCTCGTGGTGGGGCTGTCAAAAATGTGGCCCGATCAAAGGAAGTGGACTAGAAAGCAGTCCGGCCGGCTATGCTAGTTTTTGTGAAGCAGATCAAACTATTTTATTATTATTTAAGGAGCATTCATGTGCGGAATTTTGCAACCTTCTGAAGGTTTACAATATGTCCTCATTAAAGGCTTGATGCTTTATTGAGTTAAATAGCTTGGAATATTATATGTTAATTCTGACCAACATTTTCGTCTACATAAGAGACTTCACTAGAACGTATGGTGGAAACCGTGTTTTTAGTGTTGCTGAAATGTCCTTCTCACCTTTTTAATAGCCATTTCTGAGGACGCATGTGATTGGTTTGTCTTGCCCCAGCCTTGTGTGTGGTCACGGTCACCATGGAGACGACACGGGCTGTCTGACGCTGTCGGCCTTTAAACTCCTCCCGGCGAATTGCAGCTGGGGTATAGTGTGATGGGCGGCGACCTCGTCTAATCAGCACCCAGATAAGGAAAAGCACAGGGTCACCAAGAGTTCACCCCTCCTCCGTCCTCCTCCTACTCCCCCTCCTGCTCCCATTGGGTCCCCTCTCCTGGCCCCTCCCCCCCTCACACATGTCTTTGATTATATAGCTTGATACCGCTGCACGGCTGCATCACTGTGTTCCAACACACGTTTATTTGTTTTACCAGCTTTGATGCTCTTTTGTTTCACTCTTGTATCGTGTGTCTCATCGAAGGCTAGCCTCACACGCTAGCTAAAGCAACACCATTGAGAAGGACAGAGAGGGCAATAAAAACAGAAAGTGGAGCAAGGGAGCACAAGTCGGGCCTTGTCTGCCCCTGAATCCGTGGCTGGATTTAGATGCAGGGCGCTTCCCAGTCTGCCGGGGTCTGCTTGTTGCTATGCCGGTGCAGACATTGAGAAGACGGAAACGCGTCTCGTTTGCCTTATTTACACTCTGCAGGGGATTCAAGCTCTATTTGAGTTTGGGGTTTTAGCACTAATTGTCAGCTAAAGGTAATTAGGGGAAGCTGAGAACACCGGTCCTTGATGGTGTCAGTTGCCATCCTGATGCGGGCGTGTTTTGTAGCGACGAGCCAGCTAACGTGCTTGTTTTTCACACCGGTAGCATGAGAATGAGGAGGTTTGGGAGTTCTTTTGTGACTGTAAATGGTCACAAAGGAGGAGGCCAGATTGAACTTGTTTATGTTACACCCCAGTGGTTTGATGAGAGAGCCTAGCTTTCTTCGCCCTGCGGGTGGCCGGCTAATGCCTTTCCGCTGGTGAACATTTCGCTGCACGCAGGCCCTCTCTGGAGGACTAGTAGCTACTGTGTTCAGCGGCTAAGCCTTCTGTCGTTCCATTGGTAGCCAATGGATTCTGCAACTTTTTTTTCCCCCCTTCCCTGGGAACCAACATTTGAAATAGGCAAATAAATAAATCGCGGCCCTGTCACGCTGGAGAGGAGACAAAATCTGGCCCACATTTTTGGGATCCAGGCCCAACTTTGTTAAAGGCTTTGTTTGTAACAGAGTCGGCTCCATATCCAGTAGGTTAATGTCTGAAAGTGATTCCATTATGTATTGTAGTACTCTCTGGGGTCTGGTTACTTAAACTAACCGGTCTTCTTCACCTGTGTTGGATTATTTGGGGCATGGCCTGGTTCTCCTCTATCGCGTTAAAAGAGCCCTAGCCTGATTGATATACTGGTCCTTGTTCCAGTTTGAGTATTTAAAGGGGCTCCCTGCCAAATGCTCATAGCAACCCCATCCTCAGACAAATCATATAAGCTCGATGCCAGACCATAGAAATCCTCCTGTTGACATTTTGTTCTGTCACATTATACAGGTGCTATGCTATGTTCCTCCATTGATGATTCCAGTTCTGTTATGGCTAGGGCAGCAAACAGTGATTATCTTGATCTAGTCTATAATTTTGCAAATAAAGCATACACCAGAACACCTAAATAACACTATGCATTTACTGTTATCTGGAACTAATGACTATTTTGAAACTGACACCGAAACTGTGTTACCAAAAATAAACATGCTATTACTTGACGACATTGACCAATTTCTCGACAGTTGTTGACTCATTCTTTAACTCGTGAAGAGTCTACGTCATCCGGTTTCATGATAATCAGGGCGAATGCTTTCCTATTGATTAACCCCAGGCCTTTTAATAAGTTCCAGGATACAACTAGTTTCTCTCCCCCCTGTGTAAAATGTAGCTGTTGACCACTGCGGTGTGAAGTGTGATGGGCTCACTGAGTTGGCTTGTTTATCTGATCAGAATTGATGGTTGAGTGGATTTACCCATGTTGCAGGGATTAAATTGTGCTCATGTAAATATCGATGCAAAGGAAGTTGAATTCAAATCAAAGTGAAAGTTGAGAATCCGGTATAGTGTCTTTTGTAATCTTTTGCTCTTTTCGTTTGCATGGTAGTTTGTGTGCCAAATGACACACACACACACACACACACACACACACACACACACACACACACACACACACACACACACACACACACACACACACACACACACACACACACACACACACACACACACACACACACACACTTTTGTCCGAACAATTCTCTGCATGACTGTATTCATCGTGTCACGTTGTGCTCGAGATCAATCCTTTCACAGAGCCCACCACTGTCACGTCTTGTGACCACAGAAGTTTTAGTGCTCCGGGATGATTCAGATCTCGTTAACCAATAACATTACGACAGCACCGGCGACACTATCAGTCAGGCCGGTTCAAACTGATAGCGCTCTCGCCCGCCGGTGTGCTGGCTGAATTCCTCCCTCTCACGGAGCCTTTTGTTCCACCACAATTGTTGTACTTTATCATTTGAACAGGGAACTGTTTCCCATCACCCAGATAGAAGTGGGGGGAACTGGGGACGTTGTATGACTTCCCCCCCCCCCCTGCCTGCGTCTCCGTCGTAAGTTCTCTCAGCAGCACAACACCTGTACAGGAAGTGGTTGAGCCGCGGTCAGGCCGTTGAAGAGATAAGCAACAATTGGTGCGCCGGGCTGACCCTGAAAGAGTGTCGCTCGTGCGTCAGCGCCGCTGGGTTAAGTAGTACCTAGCTCATAAAATGTTGATGATTACCGGCGATATGACTATATGGTTACAAGCCCCAGTGTCTGCTCGTCAGGGGGGGCGTGGCCTCCACTGCTACCCGCAGTGACGCGTCCACACCTTCAACCCTTTCAATTTCCCCATTGACGTCTGTTCACTGATGGCATGTTCGTGCGTGCGTGCGTTTTTGTGTGTATGGCTGCGTTGCCAACAATCCTCAAACTCACTCGTGCTCAGCCAATAGAATGGAGGACAGTTTGAAATGTCTGTCAGAATGTCGGGGTATCTTGAGGAGCAGTAGGGTCTGGCTTGTTGTGGTTTTCTCTCTCTCTCTCTCTCGCTCGCTCGCTCTCGCTCTCGCTCTCGCTCTATCTCTCAAAAATTCAAAAAAAGCTTTATTGGCATGACTATTGTGGTAAACCAAACAGTGTTACCAAAGCATTACCTCTCTCTGTGTCTCTCTTTGTATCTGTTTCTCTCTCTCTCTCTCTGTATCTCTCTCTGTATCTCTCTCTCTCTGTATCTCTCTCTCTTGTTCATAGTCAGAACAGGTGCCCCCCCCAGGGCCTGCTTATCGTCTGCTGCTCAGTGAAGCACACGCTCCGGACACACTATTGCCACATCACTCTCTGCACATGATAGGGGTAGAACAATACCTGGCATTTGGAACACTATTTTCAAAACTAACGATGGTAGACAGTTGATTGATGTAAAACAAAACGTGCCAAAGATCTGTTAAAATATTGACCTGATGATAATTCTGACTTTTAACTAATGTAAACCAGAAAGTAGTAGTACTGCATGTTGGTCATTTAATGTTTGATGTAAGCAGAAAGGTTCATTCAGAAATAATTTGGTGGTACGATTCTTCAATCCCAACTTTTTGTGTGTGAGCAATGCCACCAGAAGACAAACTGTAAGGTAGGAAGGAGTTAACCAGCGGCGGTAGGAAGGAGTTAACCAGTGGCGGTAGGAAGGAGTTAACCAGCGGCGGTAGGAAGTAGTTAACCAGCGCCGGTAGGAAGGAGTTAACCAGCGCCGGTAGGAAGGAGTTAACCAGCACTGGTAGCAAGGAGTTAACCAGCACCGGTAGGAAGGAGTTAACCATCACCGCAGCATCAGGGCCCTGTGATGTCACGAACGAGTTAAAGGAGCCCGGCTCTAAACAGGACCGGGCCGCTTCCTTTTAAGGACTTTAGTCTGCCGGAGAATGGGATCAAGGGTGGGGGGGAAGAGGGAGAGAGAGTGGGAGATACATGGTGGATTACAGTGCAGGACCGAGAGAACCCGTTGGAAGAACGAGGGACAGGCAGAAAATAGAGAGCCATAAGAATTATCATGCTCGGTTGGGGGGTGAGAATGAACTTGGTGACAGTCGGGGGGGGGGGGGGGGGGGGATTTGACTGAAGAGATTGTATTCTCGGCATGGAGGGGGAGAGAGATATACAATAGGGAGAGAGAGCGTATAGAGGCCTTGGTGGTGGAGGGAGAGTGTGTTGCTTTGACCGAGAGGTTGTGTGGCTGATTGTGAGAGATGGAGAGACTGTTTCATTAGCTGAAAGAAACACTGTTGTTTCACTAACCCGACAGAGGCCTGCTACAGAGAGAGTTGGAAGCGGTAGGTGCGGCAGCAGGGCCTCCTGCGTCAGAAGAATGGTGTGTGTGTGTGTGTGTGTGTGTGTGCGTGTGCGTGTGTAATGGGTGTAAATGCGGTGGCCGTTGTCTGGGTGGCAAGTGGCAACAGTATGGCCTTCTGCATGTTCCCCTTCTCCATGCTTGCAGGGAAGGTAACACGACAATGTAATCTAAACTTGTGTAAAGTTGCGCACTCTGGTCGTAAAATGGCTGTAGGCAAAACAATCAGTTCTCCTCTCTCCATATGATCCCTGCGTGCTCTTTAGATTCTTCAGGATTTGATTGGATTGGGCATAAGTGAAGGCTCTGTGCGGGGGCCGAAGAAACAAGGAATATCAGTAGCCTACGTTTGTTAACTATACCACTTTGTATTCATGCAGATGTCTCTTTCAAAAGCGTCTTACCGCGACGCCTTTTATTCAAAAGTAACCGAGGTGAACATGCACAGGTCCTCAAGGAGTAGACCAGGTCAAGAAGGTCTCCTTCTCAAGGACGCCTAAATGAAGACTGGGCCTTGGGGATCGAACCCGGTACCTTTCGGCTCGGGAGTCCAAACCCATTGTCATATATTCAGCTGTACAAGGGAGTATGCTATTTGGGTTAGAGTGGATTATTATATAACAGGGAAGAAAAAACATGATGTACTTTGCTGAATAGTTGAATGAGTCTTTTATTGTGCTGCATGAGGCACACCCCCCCCTCCCCCCTGCTCCCCGGCACAGCGAAACATTGATGCAAGGCCGTGATGCGGAGAGACTGTTTGAGTCATTCGTTCATTCATTCATATCTCCAGCTGACTCTCATATGACACCCAGCAGCCTAATCCCAGGCACCAGCATGAAATCACCAGAACTGAACACATAGGCCTTTTCTCTCTCTCTCTCTCTCTCTCTTTCTCTCTCTCTCTCTCCCTCTCCCTCTCCCTCTCCCCTTTACTCTTTTCTCTTCAATCATCATCCTTGGATCACGATGATAGATCTGGACGGAGAATTAACGCTATTCAGCTTTTTCGTGCTTTGACCGTGGCCTGGTTTAGACACAGCCACTGGTGACCTAGTGACAAAATTACACATTTGGGCGTTTTTAAATGACATTCATAGGATAGGATAACTCTTTGCTGATAGCGGAAAAGGAAATGCAAGGAGTTAAAGCAGCAACATTAATGAAACCAGCGTCAAGGTTCTAAGCAAAATGTCATTACAATACACAGTAAGGTTACATTATTTTTATTTTACCAGCCTAGCATTCTATGCTTCTAATGTGATGACATATCGTTGACAACTTTAGTAGGCCGAGACTGGCAAATAAAGTTGACTATATTTGTCTTTTATTATATTCGTCTATTAAAGGACACAAGTCCGTTTAAAGTATACCCACAGAGCCCAGTGTTCTGTCGCATGCCCAGCATGTAGTGCTGCAGCAGTGCTGTGTGTGTACAGGCTGCTTTTGACTGCTGTGGTGGTCTGCACTCTGTCCCACGCTAAACACCACTCCTGCTGCAGACCCATAAACCCGGAGCGCGTCGCTGGACATAGGGTCCGGCCCGTCGGGTCCCGGGCTACAAAACACACACCGCTGTCAAAGGACGACTCTGAAACGAGCCACGTGTTTCATTTATTGAGCGTTTAACGACCCACCATCCCCCTGTTTATTGACGGTGTCCGAGGACATGTAAATAATTTGCACGGTGGTGCTTGCAGAAAATGATCCTAGTACAATAGTGTGGGGGAGGGGGAGCTACTCCCAAGTAGCCGTCGATGGAAACACTTGATGTGGACTGGGAGGTGTGGGCCGTGGGGGGTGGGCGGGCAGTTGGCGGGCGGGACCAGGGTGGTCTACCCGACCACTTCCGACCTCTCGTTAGGTGCCTCTGTGGTGCATCAAGGGTGCTTTGTGTGGTGTACGTCCCTGTGGTAGGAAGTGCAGTAAGCCACCAGTAATGCTCCGTCAACAGATAGATAGACGCCATCCAAGGTGATGGGAAGTGCCTAGATGCCTTGAGACGACGACGGTGAGAATAAAGGGAAGAGCGGCTGAGATGAGGGGAAAAGTACAGAAAGAGAACGACTCTGTTGTGTTTATGTTTCATCTGCGACACAATGAAAGCGCCACAAAAGGAATCGGAGCTATCCGTCTGTATTGTGTTGTTTGGAAGCGGCACACTCAGACGATCACCCTTCTTCCCAGCCGAAATAAGAGAAATACGTCTTGGGAACGTCTGCGTCTCCGAATCACGGAGACACAGACGGAAGGGACACGCGCGACCCTCGGCTGAGTGATCCATGACTAACGGGAGGTACAACGCAGTGTACCGTTTCCAATCAAGGGTTCACTTTCACCAGCCGTACCGGAGAGCCATTGTGGCTTATTTAAATACGATGCAGGGAGACGGACGGAGAACCAGTATTACTAACGGAACACCTCATTCGCTTTACATAAACACGAAACGGCGTCAAATCCGCTGGATTGAAATGAAGAGACTTGATTTATCACCCCGTCAACGTTGGTCCACAATCCGACGCCGGATGGCGCAACATGACACCAACACTAAGTGTTCATTTATGGGGTGTAAAAAGAAACATATTAACACCATTTATTGACAGCGTCGAAACTCCCAACATGAAAAATCCCACAGAATGCCGATGTTAATTTCCCGCTCTCCACGGCTTGGCGCCGCTGCCAGATTCAGACTTGAGGCCTGGACGTCTGCCGGGCTTGTGGCTAAATTAATCCACCGGTGTTTGGTTGTTCTGTCTCTGCCGCCTGTTGTGAGAGATGGAGGGAGAGCTGCGAGTGGTGCTAGGTTTTGTGTTTATTAAAGGACAAGCGTGGCGCCCAAGCAAGGTTAATGTAGCCATTGAGCTCCCACTGCTCCCCATTGTAATGCTATTATGAAGGTTGAAGCATTTTCGGAGCCGCTTGTGCTTTGTATTGTTGTTGTTATCATTGCACTCTTTGTTTTTTATCATTGTGCCTTTCCTCCCATGCACTAATTGCTGGTGTATTGACGGGCCACACACACACATACACATACTTACGCATTTGCACACACACACACACACACACACACACACACACACACACACACACACACACACACACACACACACACACACACACACACACACACACACACACACACACACACACAGACACACACAGAGATGAAGAGAAATCTATTGAAACGCTACAAGGACGGTTGGGTTGCTCTTTCTCTGTCTGTCTGTCTCCCGCTTACTTTCTGAATGTCACTATTTTACTCTCTGACTCTCTTTTCCTCTTGTTTTGTACCACTATTATTTTCATCATTAACAGAGCCTCTCGCTCTCCCTGTCTTCCCCCTTTCTCTCTCTCCCGCATCCTCCGGTCAAGGGTTTTTCGACGTGAGGGTTGCTTCGCTTGACTTCCAGTTACCCATATTCCATCTTCCAACAGGCGTATTTCCCTTTCTCTCTCTCTCTCTCTCCATCTCTGAGTCTTTCTCTGCAAGCCCTTGTGGCAGTGAGTGGGTGTATGGAAAAGGATGGCCCAGGTGGGGGTGGGGGTGGTGTTTGTGGGGCTGGGGCACTTGTTACAAGCTGGCGAGATGAGCGAGTAGCAGAGGCTAGGGGCTGGTTAAGGGGGGGTAGGGGGGGCGGGGGGTGGGACTGGGACAGGGAGGGGGTGGTAGCGTTGTTATGGCAATAAGGTCTTCCTCGTTTTCAGTTGCCAAGGCAACCGCCGAAGCACACGCTAGATGTCCCCCACACGTGACGAGGGCGGGGGGGAGAAAGCTTCGCACCGAGGTGTGCGTGCCCACGTGCAGACAGGCACACACGAGCACGTCAAAATCACACACACTTGTGGACGGTGTGTGTGTGTGTGTGTGCCATTCCGACATTTGTTCTCTGCCGTCTTATGTTCTCTGCGGTTTGGCTTGACAAGTGAGGGAATGTCACCGTGACCCCCCCCCCGAGCCCGCATGGAGACTCATCACTGATGGCGGGGGACACACTGGAATAACGCCTAGTCTTAAGTCATTTATTACCCTGGAGCTAATGATGAACTGATCAGAACATGAATACACATTTTCAGTTATTAGTCTCGCAGTACTGTACCGACTGTTGGAATGACCTATCATCAGACATCGGGGTGGACTACTACCACTACCTGTGATGTCATTAAAGGGTTGATTTAGACATGGCTTGTGATGGCGAATCAACATCTCTCCTGGTGGTAAAATAGGGGACCAACTCCCTAACCCATTATTATACATGTAAAATCTATTTTCATTTTTTTGTTAATGATGACTCCCTCTTAAACTAATGACTTTTAACTTAATGTTTAGTTAATGATTATCATTAACTAAATGTTTCTGAGTGACTTATGACAGAAAGTTATAATTTTACCCTGGTGGCCGTTGGCGACGGTCGGCTAATTAAATGGCGACCTGGTGCTTCTCTGTCCTGATGTCTTTGAATGCGATTCCACCCGGTTACCTGGATACGGCTGGTTACCTGGTAACAGTCCATCCAGGTACCGTGTCAAGCTGTGGGGGGCGTGACGGCGGTGTGTTTGATCTGATGCTCACCCTGAGTGAATGACGTCCTGCTTCCACCTCCTCCCCGTTAATGGTTCTCCCCTGGTCCATTCAACATTATATCTGAGCCGCCGTGTCTTCTTAGTGCACTTGTTTTACAAGCAAACTCTATAAAGAGTAACCTGTTGCTTCCACACTTTACATTTTGACTACTGTCTCACAGCCTGATAACCTTGTCCCCCCGTATTCACAGGGCCATAAAGGGTTATTAAAGTGCATGCATAAATGCACAGTGATCTGATTTCCGCCCGCACCATTGGGAGCCGTGCGCTGTGACCTCCCCCCCCCCCTTGGAGTTTGCATGGTAACACGCCTTTAGAATGCATATTGATGAGGTTGTGACACAAAACAGCGTCTCCAGACCACTCGTGATGCGGTTGCCAGGGGTGAGCCGCTGATGGGTGGCGGGGGCTGTTGGGCTGCGTTAAAGTGCATTAGTAACCCAGTGTCAAGCGTGGGAAATAAGTAGGTTCCATTTACTGTATCTGTTGGGTTTAACCAGAGCATAGGTGCCATAGGGGGCAGGGGGGAGAAAAGTGTGTGTGACTGTGTGACTGTGTGTCTGTGTGTCTGTATGACTGCAGGTGCAGGGTGTTATTTTTTTATTGTTTGTATGAAAAAGAAAAGACTTGTCACACTGTCGGAACAGCAGTTACACAGAAGCAGGTGAAAGGATGTGAAAGTTGGGAGGAATTGAGTTTTCCCAGTGCTTTCCAAGAGAACAGGGGAGTGATCGCCAACATAGAGGGGATGGTAAAGCACTAAGGGGCTGGATAGTCTAGTGTTGTGGTTAGGGCACCCCCACAACCTGTCTCCAACCCTACCTGTTCCTTAATGATGTTAATCTAAAATTCCCCCGTAATTAAATTTTGGATAATGCGTCTTCTGTCATTGTATGAATTATTATTATTGGTTTATTCTAGCTGGGTGACTAAGTGAATGAATTACCCTAATTATCATCACAACATTGCTGATGGTTTTCCCATCAATGTTTTTAAAGGTGCCGTACTTTGAGAGTTATTTATATGGACAGAGAGAGCTGTCTGCTCCCTCCATCGCTGCGTTTCAGAAGTCATTGAGAAGTGTTGCATTTCAGGCACCTGTGATTGACAGGCAGGTGGAATTCCCCAAACCAGTCAGTAGAAACAGTGGCCCTGATTGGTCAAAAAGGAACGGGCGGTCTAAAATCGTATTTGGCACCTACAGAGACATGCTCCGTATTAAACGTGAAAACCCATATCATCACAGCGCATTTAACTTGCTTATAGCTGAGCGATGGCTATGCCGTCTGTAAGAAATTAAACTCAGATAATTGCAATTAAAACCAACTAACATTGAAATCATCCGTATGGAGGTATTGAAATGAAACGTGTTATCCGATTGTTTCCTCAATGGCCCAGGTGTAGTCAAGGTTCAGCAGACAGGGAGGCAGGAAGGGGGGGGGGGGAGGAGGAAGACGAGCAGAAGATGAAGGGTTGGTCCCTGGAGACTGCTGAGGGGGCGAGGTGTATATTAAAAAGGAAGAGGGAGATGGCGGCGGAGAGCGAGAAGAGAGCTGGGGGTGGAGTGTCAGCCGCACGGGGAACAATGGCGAATGAACGAGACGGGGCGAGAGCGCGCCACATCGAGCGAGGGAGAGAGTGTGAGGAGGATGGAGAGAGAGAGAGAGAGAGACCAGAACAAAAAGAATCAGTGGGAAGTGAAAACACTACAGTTTGAGGTTGGATTGATACCAGGGTGCAGATGTACTCGCATACGGTATCTATGCACTTGAACATCGTGGAGCAACGCTATCCCTGGACAACGTGCCCCTTATCAGTTGCCCGTGGATTCCGATCCGGCACGGGGTGTAACCATAGAGGAGGAACGCTCTGCTCCTCGTTTGATCTCCTGGTTACCGTGTCTGACCGGTGCTCGTGGCTGTATCGGTTGCCAACAGCCCCAAGGCCAGATGGGACTCTCCTGATGCTAATGGCTAAGAAGAGGGAAAAGCTACAATCCCTTCAAAATCTAGCTGGGATGTGTCAGCAAATACGTTGAGAAGGGAGGTGACGTTGGTGAGGTATCCGTGTCAAACAGACTTGTCCACCAGGTTTCTGGCCAGTTAACCTGATAAGCCAAAGTGACCCGACGTTTCGTTGTATTATTCAAGAGCTGCCTGTCATCCAAACTCTTGCTCGTCTTAAGTCTGCTCGAGTCTGGCCTTGACATTTGGCCTACATACCGACGGGCACTGAGGCGATGTAGAAGGTGTAGTTTGAGACGAGAACTACAGTGTGTTTTCAACAGTGGTTCGAGACGGACCGTCCAGACGGGCACATCCGTGGTATGAAACACAACAGCCAGCCTTGAAGGGAATTTTTTCTCGGGAGTCTCTAGCTCCCCAAATGCTCACACTATCTCGAGGAGGAATGTCTGACAGCGCATCGAGTGAGAACACAGCCCAAGGGGTGGCGGCCAGGCCTGTGTGGTGCTCTGATGTTGTAGTGGGCCCCTAGTGCTCTGGAGGTGTACAGCGGCTGGGTAAATGTCTGTTCACGAGGAGAATGCTGCAGGACTCGACGCCGCACACACTCTAGTGTGTGTGTGTGTGTGTGAGACAGAGTGTGTCTTTGTGTCTGCTACCCTTCAGGGGTGCGGGTTGGTGGGTGTGTGTGTGTGTGTGTGTGTGTGTGTGTGTGTGTGTGTGTGTGTGTGTGTGTGTGAAGTTCCTTGGGTTTCTGTACTAACAGTGCCTATCTAATAGACTCTGACAGCAGAGTAATAAAGTCACAATGGACATGTACTGTAATCACACCCACAAACGCAAACACACACACACTCGTCTATATATACATCTACTCAAGTTTTCCTGGCGCAACTCAACACAAACATTGATGTTTATATATACACACACCGAGCATGAATTATCTTTGGACAATGACTATGGATGGAATAGTGATTAAACAATATGATAATAGAATACCGTCTATTATTGTTTCCTCTTTACCTAATATGTTCCGACAACATATAAGTGTGCAATAAATATTGTACATAGTTTGCTCTTGGAGGGACAATGGTCTATGGTCTATTACTGGAGCCATGAGCAGAATGAAACAACATACGGTGCACAGGTGTTCTGCCAGGCTGCCGTTGGGAATGCCGCTCCGTGCTCGGAGGTGCTTGTCGGAGACGAGGCCAAGTCTGCGTTCACCTCTTCAAACTTTTACACGTCTCGACTCATGAGTCCGCGAGGCTCCGTGCGGCGTTGCACCCACCAACTCTGCTCGAATGCAGAGGCGTTCAGAGGCCGCACAACGCTCCCTCCCACTAGGATACTCCCAAATTCGTTGTATAGGCGACTGGATTTTAAGGGATGTCATTGATGGTCCGGGGTATATTGGACTATATATTGGATTAAATACTGGATTATGCATTAGACTATATCATTTATTTTATATTGGATTACAGGATAATATATTCAACAATATATTGTATATTATATTTGACTATATATTGAATTATATATCAGATTATATGTTAACATATGATAACATTTTGGCCTATATATTGGAATATATAATGGACTACATATTGGAATATCTATTGGCCTATGAGCGTCTGAGCTCTCTCTCTCTGCAGGAGATGCTGGCTCAGTAGAGCAGGTGGAAGTGGCCGTCAGAAGGTGTGTGTGTGTGTGTGTGTGTGTGTGTTTGTGAGACGGCAGACGGCAGCAGGAAGCTGTAGGCGTGCAGGGAAGGTCTTTGGCTCATCTCTAAGGTTAATAATGCATCCCCCGCCTGGGGCCCCAGCCGGCTCTTTGCTCTAATAAAGGAGCAGCGTTACGCCCCTGTCTCGCTTCACTGGGATCCAATGCAAGCTGTTTACCGCCCGCTTGTAGGCAAATAAATACAGTCATTAGAAATGATTACATTGGGTGGTTAAAGGACTACATCCCCCAGTGAAGCCGCCACAAAGCCGACGACAAGGGTGACGGGGCGATTTGCTCCTGTTGTTTTACGGGTGTTTTCTGTTGCGCCCAACCGCAGCAGGGAGTATCTTCAGTCTCCGTAAGGTACTGCACATGTGCAGGGAAACGTTTGGCGCCCCGAGTCAACATGAATGTTAATATTTCAATAATGTGCGACAAAATGTGCGTTGTCTGCTTCATTTGTTGTTGTGTGAGAACAGTGTTGGGCCCTCTGATGCTGCTTGTGTGCGTCTGTCTGCCGTTGACGGATGGTAATAACACTGGATAAGTAAACATTGTGGCTTTTCGGTTATTTCATCAACAGGGACGTTGGCGCCGAGACACGCAGACAATTACACCCGTCCTGTCCGTTCGAGCTGCGCGTGTGGGAAGCAGAGGGTGTGCGTGTGTCTCATGTGTGTGTTTGCGACGCCGGGGGTCATTGCGGTTCATGCAGACGTGTCTATAGCTGAACTAGACGCAGAGCTGAACCACGCTGCAGCACTGTCAACTGTCAACCTCTGTGATCTTTAGTTCCCCTCCGGACATTTCGGTTCTGTATCATTGTATTCATCTCCAACTATCGGTCTCTCAGACTGGTTTGGTTCAGTGCTCCTGTCTCATTCGTTTTATTGGGTCATGAGGTGTTATTTATTTGTTTGGCAGCACATATATATACAGTATATCCTGAGTAAGCAAGTGCAACCCTATACCACACGCCATCATTAATAAGGATTTTAAGGGCAAGCAATTGAAGGGTCATGCAATCATTCAATGTTGTCAGGATGTTATTAAAAAAACTCTGAAGTAAATTTCTCCTTCTCTCCTTCTCTTTCCCTCTCTGCAGCTCCTCCGCCCAGCAGATTCCACAGGAGAGTGTCAGGTAAGGCGCGTGTGTGTGTGTGTGTGTGTGTGTGTGTGTGTGTGTGTGTGTGTGTGTGTGTGTGTGTGTGTGTGTGTGTGTGTGTGTGTGTGTGTGTGTGTGTGTGTGTGTGTGGATCCTCAGAGAGAGAGAGTGAATGTGTATGTTTGGATCCTCAGAGTGTGTGTGTATATGTGCGTGTGTCTTTGTGTGTGTATCCTCAGAGAAAGTGTGTGTGTGTGTGTGTGTGTGTGTGTGTGTGTGTGTGTGTGTGTGTGTGTGTGTGTGTGTGTGTGTGTGTGTGTGTGTGTGTGTGTGTGTGTGTGTGTGTGTGGATCCTCAGGGAGAGTGAATGTGTGTGTTTGGATCCTCAGACTGTCTGTGTGTCCATGTGTGCGTGTGGTTTGTTTGACGTCACACAAGTAATCCACACCGGGGCATCATTGCATACATCACAGCTTAAGTGGTTCAGCCGCAGCTTACATCAGTGTGTGTGTGTGGATCACTGTTTTCAATGTTAAATGCTTCTTACTGAATGGTTGTCTGCCCATTACTGACAAAACATGAATGTTTTAGGCCTTATCCACCATAAACTTTAGGCTCCTCTTGGTTTAATGACATCAAAGGCGTGTGTGTGTGTGTGTGTGTGTGTGTGTGTGTGTGTGTGTGTGTGTGTGTGTGTGTGTGTGTGTGTGTGTGTGTGTGTGTGTGTGTGTGTGTGTGTGTGTGTGTGTGTACTGTGAAGTTTTCTCACGCTGTGTCTACTGTTTACATAATTAATTGCGAACGTCACAAGCACTGCGATATGATTGGTTCCTTGGCAGTGTTTGTGTTAATGTTCAACCGTCTGGCCACACAGACATTATACACACTTCTATGTACCGTAATTTTCGGACTATAAGCCGCGCCTTTTTCCCAATTTTTCGATTCCACGGCTTATATAACGTGCGGCTAATCTATGGATTTGTACAGCTAACGGCCACTAAGGGACCTCCTAAATCGATGGATTTGTTACAGGTTACAGTCCACCAACTTTAACTCTATGGGCTCTATGACCGTTCCGCGCCCCCCCACCTTTAAGCGGCGGGCTCCAGTGTGGCTTATATATGTATGTACACAACATCATTCCATTTAGCTGCTGCAGCTTATACTCCGGTGCGCCTTATAGTGCGGAAAATACGGTAGTTGTATAGCTGTCCTAAAGGTGTCTGTTGTAGTACATGGTATATGCTTGTTGTACAAAACCAGACAATTCTTAGTCTAGAGTAGATCTTGTTGTGTATATACTAGGGCTGTAACGATACGCGTATCAAACCGAAAATCGCGATACTCAAAGCCACGAACCTGTCTCGCGGTGTGAGAAGGCAGAAGCGCGATACGCCCTTTCTAACTCTGCGGTCAAATTGTCCGATTGAAATTTGCTAATAATTTGTCTAAATAATAGTCTGCTGACAGCGCCACCTCCTATCGATGCCGTAAGTATGCGACTGCAATCCTCCGTGGCTACGGAGGATCGCATTTCTCCACAGCCGTCGAAGTGCTCATATGCGATATGAACGACATTTATCCAGAGGGGGCCTGTGTGATCCTGTCTCTAGTGTTTTGTGTGATTTGACTGGCAGTTTTTCTGCTTATAGGTCGGAATGAAGCGGCCACCGATTATTGACAGGATGGGTACTTTATTCTACCGGACTCGTTCGCTTCTTCACTAGACACACGCGCTACCACTCGCTCTCCTCGCTCGTCCACTCACTCGCTGACGTCACTCACACACGCATACGCACATTGCCATTCTGGCTCACACACATGCTACTCGTAACGCCTCGTTATTGCGACGTTCATGACATTCAGGTTTTTCTCCATCTATTGAAAGTTAGGCTATTAAACATGTTGCATTCTATACGGCCTGATTATGTCATTATTTAAGCTACATAGCCTAATAAAAAGTGCTAATAAGGATATTTGACTAAACCAACCAAACAGTTGAAAAAAGCATCCTCCCACACGTTATTTCTTTATTCATTTAGCTATACTTTAATAGTATTCTTTCTGTTCAAATCTGTTCAGTGTTCCAAATTACTTGTTATTAAATGTTACATCAAGTTAATTGGTATATAAGTGTTGTTTAAATAAAATGCTTTTTAAATTTCAAAAAATCGTGGGATGTATCGAACCGTGGGTCAAAAATCGTGATACAAACCGAATCGTGAGTTTGTGTATCGTTACAGCCCTAGTATATAGAGGGCAGAGTTTATAGGGTAGATAGACACATACTCTTACTAGAGTATTTTTTAAATAGTACAGCTATACTACAATTGTGATCCTGATGGACAGAGCCTCGATTGTACGTGTGTGTGTCTACGTGTGTGTACAGAGACAAAAAAAACAAGGTAATTTAGACGTTGCTGAGCGAATTTTATGACCGTACAAATACAGAAACATCCAAACATCTAATCTCCCCTCATAGTGATTGAGTTCTTATCAGGAGGTTTGATTGGGGACGGAGGCTACAGTGCTGTTGTTCAAAGTCCTTGTGTACGTTTCATGTTACCATGTCGATCCGAGTTGACTTTGAATACAGTGCTCGTATTGCTCAGCTCCGTGCGATCGTACAGCAGGAAGGGAGACTACACTACAACTGTAATTAGAGCCACACTACTGTTGGACAGCAGGGGCTCCATGTGACTGGGCAGTAGGGCCCCATGTGACCAGAGAGTAGGGCCCCTTGGGACTGGACAGTAGGGCCCCATGTGACTGGACGGTAGGACTAGGGCCCCATGTGACTGGACAGTGTGGCTCCATGTGACACACACTCCACTCAGCACCGTGTGTGTGTGTGTGTGTGTGTGTGTGTGTGTGTGTGTGTGTGTGTGTGTGTGTGTGTGTGTGTGTGTGTGTGTGTGTGTGTGTGTGTGTGTGTGTGTGTGTGTGTGTGACATACACATACGTTTAGTTAGCAGTAAGCTTCACCTTGATCCGATACATTGCTGATAACGAGCAAATAGCTGATTAGTTTGATGAATTGGCATAGCCTCCGGCAAGCATGGAAGCTCAACCTTCGATGCATGTGAAAACAAACACACACGCACGCACACCCCAAACACGCACACCAGAAACACATCCCCCCCACACACGCACAGGCGGTTATCCCGTGGGGAAAAATCCTTTTCCTGGTGGAAACTGGGGCGTACTAATTTCCACCTGGTGGTACAGGTTGTGTATCTCAGTGTTTCCCCCTTAAAGGGGGCCAGAGTGGTCCTGAGTGGTCCTTTAAGGGGATGCTTCCCCTTAAAGGGGAAGCATCACGCTCGCTATTTTTCTAATACAAGAAAGAAGGAAGTGCAGATCCACTGAAAATCTAGACCAACTTTGCTTTATGCACTGTACTTACCACACTATAAAGGACACTAATTTAAATAAAGGGCTACCCAAAGTCTTTAGAGTTGGAAATGGCTTTTGTGTGTGTGTGTGTGTGTGTGTGTGTGTGTGTGTGTGTGTGTGTGTGTGTGTGTGTGTGTGTGTGTGTGTGTGTGTGTGTGTGTGTGTGTGTGTGTGTGTGTGTGTGTGTGTGTGTGTGTGTGTGTGTGTGCGCGCGCGCGCGCACATGACTGTGTGTCGGACATACACGTGGCTGCCTATTTTTCTATGTCCTTTGTCCCTGCGGTAATTGGACGAGGGGAAATGGTTGGAGATTGTTTGCAGCGTTTACCATTTGGAACGACCTTGTCATTATTGTTAATTTAGTATTTTAAGTCCGGCCCATTGTGTTCAAAACATTTCATTGTGCTAGGGCTGCGGTTCTCGTTTGTTTGCTCGCAGAGACCAGTCTGTCTGTGTGTTTGTCTGATTGAATGTGTGTGGGCGTGAGTGTTTTAAAAGGGTAGGGTGTGTGTGTGTGTGTGTGTGTGTGTGTGTGTGTGTGTGTGTGTGTGTGTGTGTGTGTGTGTGTGTGTGTGTGTGATGTCCAGGGCTTGGAGTTATGAGGAGACTATAAACATGACGGCTTTTGGACCCAATATCAATCATCTGCTGAGAAAATATTGATATTGGGCCATAACCTAATCTTTCAAGTAGAACAACAAATTATCCCATCAAATATCGTGTGTGTGTGTGTTTGTGACTTCGTCTTCCAACTGTGTGTGTTATCCCTGCTGTATGTGTGTTCCAACACAGTTTCTTCACCCTGCTGTGTGTGTGCTTGCCTTTTCCTGCAGTGTGTGTGTTAACCCTGTGTGTGTGTTTTCCTGCAGTTTGTGCGGAGGCGTTCAACCCAGATGAGGACGAGGAAGACACAGAGCCCAGAGTGGTTCATCCTAAAACAGACGTGCAGCGCTGTCGACTGCAGGAGGCCTGCAAAGATATCCTTCTGTTTAAGACACTAGACCAGGTACACACACACTCACACACACACACACACTCACTCACTCACTCATTCACACCTCTGCTTTCCAGCCAGTCCAGCTCTATGTGCTAAAGTGACGTCTCTCCCTCGGTCTGCAGGAGCAATTCTCACAGGTCCTGGACGCCATGTTTGAGCTGGTGGTCCAGGCAAAAGACCACGTCATCGACCAGGGAGACGACGGAGACAACTTCTACGTCATAGAGAGGTACACACACATCCAAACACACACACCCACTGTTTGTCTGACTGCAGTCCTATCTGTCAGTGGTACTCTCTGTCCCTGTGTCTTTTCTCTCTGTCTGTCTGTCACACATTTTTGTGTTTTAGTTTGACAGCTCATCTCAGTAGAAACAGGTGGGCGGGGCTTGCAAAATAACGTGTTGCATCACGCCGGCCACTGGCCAGCGCGCTTTAAAACCGTTCGCTGTGCACACACTAAACACCTCCTAGCAGGCGTCCCCGCCGTGTAAATCCAACGCACCGCATGTGGGCCCCGGGTCTCCAATTGACCCCCTCTGGGGCTCAAAAGACGGACAGACACTGGAGGCCTCCTCCTCCTCCAAAACTTAACAGCGAAAAATCTAATTTATTCTGGTATAAGCAGCAGGATGCGAGGCCCGATGCTAAGAAATATGCAAATGGTAAGACAAGGGTCGTAAATTAGCTTTGGCTAGAAACACTATGATAACAACATGAGATAACTGTCTCACGCTGTCTTATGTTTCTGTGTCTGTCCCTACAAATAAACCTTAAGTAATAATAACAATCAATTTATCTGTCACAGCAGGAGTAAAGGACGGTAAATAGTGATAATGTTACAATAGGACAAAATATTCAATAGGAACATGCAAAGAACTACAAAAATCTCATATTTAAAAAAGGATGGAGTAGATCACATGGAGTTTGTATTTTACATGATAAAGTGTAAGTCGTTCATGTGCTCTTGTCTGGGTTTCATCCAAGCATGTCGATGGCCCACATTTCCAGCTTATGAACACATGAAAGCATACAGCATATGGAACATACATTAACCACAGGGTACACACTGGATCCACTGATAACGGCTGCTACGGTTCAAACGGTTGTGCGAATGGGAAACCCCGGACTATGAAACGGTGGCCCTCTAGGCAGCGGGTCGTAGCTGCAGCGTGGGGGTTGAGCAGTACCTGTAAAAGGTCAGCTTCCTGTGGACCTACTGACTCGACCCATGCCGTCACGCCCACAGACCTTCCTGTTGACGCTGGCTCACCGACGCACCGCCATTCTACTGACTCGCGCAAAACAACATCAGCACAACTATCAGAACGACCCTATGCCTTAGGGAGCGTTTTAATCGTAAAGGCGTCATTAATTATTTTACGGGTGTTGCATGGACTGTGGTAGGTAGGTAGTACGTCATCAGGCGCGGTCGACTGTGTTTTCACGAGCGTTCAGGGCCAGGTTCTCCAACAGATGGTCAAGGATGACTGGTAACATCAGGAACAGGCCGCTCTGCTCCAACCTTCATGAAAAACACCTGTGTGTGTGTGTGTGTGTGTGTGTGTGTGTGTGTGTGTGTGTGTGTGTGTGTGTGTGTGTGTGTGTGTGTGTGTGTGTGTGTGTGTGTGTGTGTGTGTGTGTGTGTGTGTGTGTGTGTGTGTGGAGCGGCGTGTTCCCGGTTGCAGGCGACAGCCGATGACCTTTGGAAGCGGCTCAGCTTCTCCACCGCCACCCTCTGTTCTTGGGCTTCCCCCTGCCTCGCCTGTGGGGGGGGGAGGGGGGAGAGAGGGGAGGGAGAGAGCTATGTGGAGGCTGTTGAGAGAGAGAGAGAGAGAGAGAGAGAGAGATGGGGGAGAGATGGGGGAGAGAGAGATGGGGGAGAGAGAGAGAGAGAGAGGGATGGGGGAGAGAGAGGAATTGTAGACGTGGAGACGGAGTGAGAGTGGTGTGATGGGGGCAGGGGGAGAGAGGGAGGTGGAACAGCAACACAACACATAGGCGGCAGGCTGGTAGTACACGCGTCAGGGTGGTGTGGGTTGACTGCATGAACACAACGATGAGACGCCAACCATAAACACTCGTTCGCTCACTCACTCACCGACTCACTCAGAAACTCACTCACTCCTGCTCGTCTCTCACTTGCTCAGTCAACTCTCTCACCCACCTAAGTAGTCCCTCGTCGTCCTCCCTCTCTCCCTCTCACAGACAGTAATGGGAGGCAGGTGTGCAGACGGGTATTTACGGTAGCTCAGCACTCCTCTTCTAGACTCGTCTGGGGCTGTGGAGATGTTAGATGTCTCCTGTCTTCTGCTGCCGCAAACCAGCAGCAGCTCTCACTGTAATCTCCTTCATCATGACGGAGCCCACACTGCAGTCATCAATAGTGTGTGCGTGTGTGTTTAAGGCTAAAGTTATAAAATCCTAACAAGGTTGCATCTCTTCAAACCTTTGAACCAGGACAAAAATCGAGACCAAACGTCTTATACGTACGTGAATGAATAGCTACAAATGAACAAATCTGTGATATAGCTCACCTCCCTATACTGTCCTGTGGTCACCCTGCCTCCTACTGCCAAGCCGTGTTTTTAATGAATGACCCAAGCGCTGTCTCGGTGTTCCTTCCTCGGCTTCCTGGCCCTTCGCGATGCTACGCTACGGCCTCACTGCTAGCGCTGCGTATATCGCTCGCTCTGGGCTAAGCCGGGTGTCCCCCGTCAGTCCACAGCCCGATCATCTCCTACTCTAATCCCGATCATCCCCGGGGTCATAGCTGGTCACCCGGGGGGCTTAGAGCCCGGCCTCGGCCAATCATGGCGCAGATGGCCATTCAAATGGCCGGTTAATCCGTCTACCTCATTGTATTGTGTCACCGAGCCCCCAGGTAAATCCTTGGAGGGGAGGGACCTCGACAAAGATGTAAAACAAACACTACTGCTCAAACACACACACACGCACGCACGCACGCACACGCACCTGCACACCTCCACCAACAGGCTTGTTTATAAAGCTTATTCAATTGCGAGTTAGGAGCCAGAGATAACTACGGCCATGAAGCCTCCTTACTTAATCACTCTGCACACACGTTAGACACACGCACAAGCATATGATGGTGCACTGCGAGCGCACATCAGTGTGTCTGTGTGCTCCAGATGCACTACAGGGTCGTTAAAACTGATCGATGTGACAGATAGCCCTAGCCTGGCCTGAGCGGCAAGGAGAACCCTGATGAGCTCTTTGACTGGATCACATGCTTTACCATCTAATTCTTGGTATTCACTCGCCCCTTTCTCTCAGGCAGTCTCTCTCTCTGAGGCTCTCCTCTCTGTCTCTCTGCCTCTCCAGCTCGGTCTCTTACTGTCTCTCTCACCTATCTCTTTCTCTGTCTCTCTCTCTCTCTCTCTCTCTCTCCAGCTCGGTCTCTCTCTGTCTCTCTCCCATCTCTCTCTGTGTCTATCTCTCTCCCATCGCCGCTCTCTCTCCCATCTATCTCTCTGTGTGTCTCTCTATTCCATATCTCTGTCTCTCTGCCTCCCCATCTCCCTTCCTCAATTCATTCAAAAAGCGCTTTATTGGCATGGAGAATGACCCCCCCCTCCCTCTGTCTCTGGGCACAGGGGTGTGTACGACATCGTGGTGAAGGACGTGTGTGTGGGCCAGTACAACAACAAGGGCAGCTTCGGAGAGCTGGCGCTCTTGTACAACGCCCCGCGGGCCGCTACCATCGCAGCGACCGAGGAGGGGGCGCTCTGGGGACTGGTGAGAGTATATTTTAGATAAAAGTTTACAATCAATATGTAGAATGTGTGTGATGCGCTGTTGGGACCCCTGAGTGTTGTGCTAAAGGTGTTGGCATTGGCGACGCTATAGGAGGCAATGTGGATTTCACTGGGTTTCTTTGCGTCTGAACAGTGATTCAGTTGGGTTAGACGGAGGATCTTTCCAGGAATGGGGTCCTCTTCTTTGAATGAGGTGACTTGTACGGTCGCCTGTGTGCTGTAAGAGCTCCTCCTTGTGGCGAGGGGGAGGAACAGGTCAAACCTAGGTTGAAATAAACGAAATTAGCTTTTATTTTATTTCTATGACCAAAGTAAATGCACTACTTAATAGTTATATGGTGATGCTGTTTTCTAATTGAAAGCAGAGTCATTTGTCTGTCCAAGAGATTAATTCAATTAGATTGATTCAGGCAAACGGAAGCCATCCTCATCATGCACGCCTGTTATATCCTCTTCGTTACAATAAATCTGGAAATTAACGATGTCTCTCTCTCTCTCTCTCTATCTCTATCTCTATCTCCCTCTCCCTCTCCCTCTCCCTTTCCCTCTCCCTCTCCCTCTCCCTCTCCCTCTCGCTCTCTCTCTTTGTGCCGACTCCAGGACCGTGCCACGTTCCGCAGACTCATAGTGAAGAACAATGCGAAGAAGAGGAGGATGTATGAGGCCTTCATCGAGTCTGTGCCCCTACTGAAGAGCCTGGAGGTGAGAATGGGGGAGATGGGTCTCGCTGTTAATCTGCATAATGTCAGTTCCTTTCAATACAAAATCAAAATAAACCATGGACATGGTGTGAGCGGCTACAATAAGGTGCCGTTTGTGTAAAGATTTATCTTCAAGAAACTCATGCTCTTTTGCCCTGTCTCTCTCTGTCATTCTTTCTGTCTCTGTGACGTCTTTCAATCTGTCTCTCTGTGTTGTCTCTCTATCTGTCTCTCTTTGTCGTCTCTCTATCTGTCTCTCTGTGTCATCTCTCTGTCTTTCTGTGCTATCTCTATCTGTCTCTGTGTCTTCTCTCTGTCTGTCTCTCCGTCCCTGTTATTCGGGGTCTCTAGTTGTCGGAGCGGATGAAGATCGTGGACGTATTAGGCATGAAGCAGTTCACAGACTCAGAGAGGATCATCATGCAGGTCAGAGACATTCCCCTTTCTTTTGCCACAACCGGAAGTAAATTCATCCATGTGGTGAACAATCATACCATCAGAACAACGCAATTTGTGGTATAGTTAATTTGTTACAAAGTGCCTAATATGAAGTTATGTGATGTGAATATGATGTGTGTAAACTGTACATAATGTGGTGCTCGGTGGGATACGTTGGATAGTCTATTGAGTGTGATCAGATATCTGTGGGTAATAATCTCTTCTGATCCCTTGTTGCAGGGAGACAAGGCAGAGTGCTTCTACATCGTTGAGTCCGGAGCCGTGAAGATCATGATGAAGAGCAAAGTAAGTCATACCCTTCTTCGCCATCCTCTTCCTCCTCTTTGCCTGTCAGCATTTTTTGAATGTCCCACGTGTTTCCCGCTGAAAGTCTGTGTTAATTATGCGGTAAAATAGTAGTCAGTGTTTCAAAGGGCAATATAAGATAGAGCGTAAGCGACGCGGTTCAAAGGTAATGCCGCTGGTGTTTGCATTTACATTTAGGGCATTTAGCAGACGCTTTTATCCAAAGCGACTTACAATAAGTACATTTGTCATAAGAAGCGCATCAATATATCGCTGTCGGTACAGAAAGGATGTTCATAGAACCAAGTGCAAGTACCACAATCGCTAGGTTAATCAATTCCCGTGTTACAGCCATGATAGCAGCAGTCGCTACACTGTTTGCAGTGTTAAACATTAAGCTGGGTGTTCCGGGTGCTTCGTGTCTCTAAATACTAGACCCAAACTGCAGGAGCCAATCCTTGGAAGAGCCTCTAAAGATTCCTGCAACTGGCTTTAAATTGGTGCCAAGGGAGGTCATTTGGCAAATTGAGATGAGCCGACATTAAGTCCAACCGTTCTCC